>NC_051065.1:140810716-141102300 GCF_004664715.2 Peromyscus leucopus
ACTACACAGTAAGATCTTGTGTTGTCTGAGGAAGAGAGAGAGAGAGAGAGAGAGAGAGAGAGAGAGAGAGAGAGAGAGAGAGAGAGAGAGAGAGAGGAAATTAACAAACCTGACCCATTGTATGTTGAAGGTACGGAACATTTTAAAGTTTGCTAGCTGACTTATATTTATTGAGTTTTTAGCCCTGATCTTACACAAGGAAAGTAGATTTACTAGTAAAAGTAGGAATATGAAATTGTCTTTACCTTTAACATTGTTCATGGTATTCTTTGTTTCTCTCCACACAGGAAAGCTTAGATATGCCAACAACAGCAATTATAAAAATGACGTGATGATCAGAAAAGAGGTATGTTCTCTTCTCTCTTATTTTTTTCTTTTTCTTTTCTTTTGAGACAGGGTCTCACTTTGTAATCTTGGCTGCTCTGGAATTCACAGTGTTGAACAGTCTGGCCTTGAACTCAGAGAGATCCACCTGCCTCTGGCTAAGTTCTTTTCAGATGTCTAAATTTTTACATTTTGTTTATTTATCTTATCTGTGCTGATGAAAAGTATTTCAAAGGCTCTGTTTCAGTGAAGAAGCCAATTTATAGATGGAAAGGTTTCTATGTTAATTACATGTAATTGTAGCATTAAATTTTTTTAACGTGTGTATTTGTGTTTGTGTGTGTGTGTGTGTGTGTGTGTGTGTGTGTGTGTGTGTGTATTGGATACACATGTAACATAGCATGCATGTGTGGAAATCAAAGAACAGCTGGTAGGAATTGGTTTTCTCCTACTATGTGGGTCCTAGGGATTGAACTTTACCCACTGAGCCATCTTGGTGATTCTCATTTTAGCATTTTTTTAAAACAATCAACTTGAATATTTATAACCCCATATCATTCAATTCATTTTGTGAAGCATGATTTTTAAACAAAAGGCTTGGGCGTGTGGACTGGGCTCAGCGTGCCGGCTCCTGTGTGCTTGTGTCGTGTCACGCTGTAGCCCTTACGTTGCTCCGTCAACTGTGAGCACCTGGAGTGTCCCCGCTACACCGGCCGACTCTGGGGCCTAAAGCAGCTGGGGTGAGAAGAGGGAACAGTGTGTGTTAAAGGGTGAGAGAGCAGAAAAAAAAGTTTGTGAGAAGGATGAATTTTAATTCTGCAGCTTTGGAATCAAATTAAATTGTTCACTCCTATTGTGTTTGAATGTTTAGGATCCGTAGCTTTCTTTTATTATATCTCACTGAACTGTGGGAAGACAGATGGGCTTTATAAGATTTTATTGTAATTGATTTCCAGGCCTATGTTCACAAGAGTGTCATGGAAGAACTGAAGAGAATTATTGACGACAGTGAAATTACAAAAGAGGATGATGCTTTGTGGCCACCGCCTGACAGGGTTGGCCGGCAGGTCTGTGGACCATGTTCTTTAAGTGGATAGATCAGAGTTGGTAATATAATTACTGTGCTTTGTCAATATATTCATGATGGTTTCTTATTGAAGCTTTGATTATATAACTTTATTTTCTTTTTAAATTCTTTTTTGTGGTACTAAAGATTGAACTCCAGATTCATCCATGCTAGGCAATCGAACACTCCATCGGGTTACAGCTCCAGCTTTTACTGAGCTTGATTTTCTTTGCTGTCTCCACCTAGTAGAGGAGTTAGCACTTAGCTCTAATTAAGACATCCTTTCTCCAGCCTGTCCAGCTAAAGTTAGGGTATTTTGACACTGTTACAAATTATTAATTGTAAGTTAGCTGTACTGTTAATTATTTCTATTATAAATAGGTACAACATTGCTAGCTAAATTTGAGAGTTAGTTCTTAAGTTAATATATTTTGACACTGCTATAAATTATTTTTTAATTAGATGTTATTGTTAATTATTTCTATTGAAAATAAGTACATTGCTAGCTAAATTTGAGAGTTAGTTCTGATCACTGAGTATGGCAATTCACTTTCTCCATTTTTTTTTATCTTTCAGAATTTGTATATTTGAATGCCCCAGGAAAAGTCTTGATTGGTTTTTTTCAAACTGACTTTTGTATTTGCCTGTTATATTCCCTTCAAAATACATGATATTTCTCAAAGTGCTCCCAAAGAACTCTGCAGGTCCAATTTCACTCTGTATAAAGACAGTTTGCTTTCTGAATTGGGTCTTTTCAATTCTCAGAGAAATGAAATATAAGGCCTTGGAGAAAGAAATATTTAATTTCATTTTTGTGTGTTCCTAAGGATTATACTGTATATCAGCCACTTTCTTTGACTAGAAGAAAATGTAGAGATCAAATACATGCTGAAAGTAGCAGTAATGTAACTGTTGTGTGGCAAGAGCACAGTGTAGAGTATGGTGTGGGGCAACAGAGGTAGTGGTCTGTGTCCTGTGGGAACCTGAGTCGTAGTAATTAACCCCTCTAGTTAGCACAGTAGTTACTGGGTGTCTGTGTCTACAGAACAGCCAGATATTTTAAAATTATTAAACCTGCTCCTACAGTGGTGATATGACATCTAGACTTGACTGTGTTTATAAGTTGATATACTTCTTTTAGAGGATGGTTTTATAATGTACATTAGAAAATGCCAATATTTTCCATTTATTTTTCCCTTAGTAATCTCATTTCTGAACTACCAGTTCTAGAAAAATAACTGCAGCTACAGAGAAGATTTCATAGATATAAAAATGTGTTTCATCATCTGGGGGAGCCAGAGCTTGTATCTGTGCACTGGTGATGTGTTCTCGTGAGAGGCTAGCAGGCATGCTCCAGAAACTGCCACTGGATAATTAAAGCAAGAATTTTGTGATTATTAGAGATTCTTAGCTAATTCTCAGTTTGCTGTATCTCATGAAGTGTATAGTTAGGCTTTTTGATTAGATAGCTGTGACTGTCTATTAGCATCTGCTTGATAATTTAGTGTAAAAATTCTTTAAACATACAGCCCCTTCATTAGCTTTAGATTTCAGGGTAAGCAATACAGATAAAATTTGTATGATGATAATGGTACTGGAACAACCACATTACACTGTATAAGTTCTAGGTTTCATTGAATTTCAGAGGGTATTAGTCTGTAAGTGGGAGCATTACTATTGTACATTGCTCCTGGCTATTGATACATTGTATGTTCTGTTCTTGATGAGGTTAAGATTGTACATTTGTAAAATAGGGCTAAGGAAATAGGGCTTGGAAAGGTGTTTTAGGGACTGTGGAAAATGTAAAGTCCCAGAGGTCGGGCCTGATAGGTGGCAGGTGCCCAAATGGTAGCTATTGTTAATGTCCTATATTTGTTTATAAAAACTTACAGAAAGGGAAAATGCATTTTGTGATATTTTAAATGGGTTTGTATTTATATCATCAT
The DNA here is from genome assembly GCF_004664715.2 of Peromyscus leucopus. Taxonomy (NCBI): domain Eukaryota; kingdom Metazoa; phylum Chordata; class Mammalia; order Rodentia; family Cricetidae; genus Peromyscus; species Peromyscus leucopus. The sequence goes on from NC_051065.1 coordinate 140,814,053, forward strand.
TTCTATAACATATGCTTTAAAGTGACAGTGCTCATGTTTACCAACATCATAAGAAACATTTCTGTGTCATTTTGTTTGAGCTCCTTTTTTATGATGGCTCTGGAAAGCAGTTCTGGCTTGGTCCTGAAACTGAGGCTAGTGGTCATGTGTGGTCAGTGAGGTTTTATTAAGAGGATTTGGTCTAGCAGGTTAAATTTCTTCTGGTTTTTGGAGAGAGTCTCCCCAGGCTGGTGTGTAACTTACTTTGTAGACCAGGCTGGCCTTGGACTTGAGACAGTCCTTCTGCCTTGCTTCCTGCGAGCTGGGATTATAAGCACGTGCCACCATGCTTGGCTGAGATTAAATTTCTTTTCCCCTCTATCAAGTTCTAGAAAGTTTGCACTTCTTTATAGCACGAATACAGGTATCTCTGGGGTAGACTTTTGTATTGATGCCATTTCTCTGCTCTTTTTGTTTCCAGGAACTTGAGATTGTAATTGGGGATGAACATATATCTTTTACCACATCAAAAATAGGTTCTCTGATTGATGTAAACCAGTCAAAGTAAGTATATTAAAGTGTTGGCTGAGCTCATTAACTCATTAACGAGGCTCGTGTCAGCACTGTGGTCTGCTAGATAAGGCAGTTTAGTATTCTGATGTCATAGAGACTTCTAAGTAATTAAACACTTGTTATCTTGTCTGTCAGAGAAGTTAACAGCGTATTTCATTAAGTACTCAGTTCAGCAGTGTGCATAATAATGCCTGATTTGTTGGTCATTTTATATTAAAAAGTCTGGTTATAATGTCAGAAAATGTAAAGGAAGATAATTGTGGATTGATCAGCTTCATTGGGACCATATTATACCATACTTCCCCTTGGATTTAGCACTTGAAAAAAAAAAAAAAAAACCAGTAGGCATGTGTATGAGCCACCTTTGTGTCCTTAGATTCTTTGCAGCATATCCTGAAGCTTTGCTGGTGTGAATCATTGAGTCATTTCCTCATGCTCCTTTCCTTAAAACATCCCCATATGGCTTCCATTGCTTCATGTTGCCCTGAATCTTAACTTGCTTGAGTATAAGCTTGCATGAGAACCTTGTTTTGTCTTTAGAGTTAGAGCAGTGCCCAGCACATAGTAGGTGCTTCAAATAAGTATTATAAAGAGGAAAAGAATGAATGCACAATAATAACTGGATACCTGTGTTCATGAAGAACAACTGGATGCTTAAACCTGTAAATATGCCCCTTCAGTTGGTGAGGACGTGGCCTGTGTACTCTACTGGGTTTGTGCGTGCATTGCCTCTGTTGAGAGAGCAATGAGTCCTGGCGAACTGTGTTCCTCCTTACAGGAAGAGAAGTGTTAATTAATTATCCAGTTTGTTCACTGTAGTTGTCGGCAAGTGGCCCTTTTCCTAGTTTCATAAGCTTAATTGGTTTATTCTGTTTCAGGAAATTATAAGATTATGTTTCATAGAAAACAAAAGGTAACTTTTATTTATATATGTTTTTTAATTTTAGGGATCCTGAAGGCCTCCGTGTATTTTACTACTTGGTGCAGGACTTGAAATGCTTAGTGTTCAGTCTCATTGGACTACATTTCAAGATTAAGCCAATTTGAATTGGATACTTTTGAGATTATTTATATATTTAATTAAAGGAGGGTTTTTTAATTGACACTTTTGGGATTTTTTATTAATGTGAAACTTTTGTATATAAACTTAATATGTGAAATATGGCTTTCCTCTCTTCGGTCCATGTAGGCTAGACAGCCCCTATATGCAATTGATTCTGTACATAAAAGCCACTTTTTGTTGGAATTTGCTCTAATAAAATGTATTAAAAGCCTAGATGTGGAGTCGTTGGTTTTTTGGTTTTTGCTGTTGTTTTTGTTTTGTTTTGCAGCTGAATTAGTGACTTGCTTTAAGAATGGTAAGTTGTTCTGGTTGATAGAGCTTAGGGCAGAGGCCGCTCATCTGGAAATACATGGTCAAATCCCAGCTACTGAAGATACCATAGAGTCAATCTTCTGTACTTCATAGGACTTACCTTGGTGACACTAAGGTTGTTTTCAGAGGTTTGAGATTTTTTTTTTTATTTTACATTATCACAAACCTTTGTGGGTTCACATGAAATATTTCCCTAAGTTGTTGAAAGGGCATAGTCAGTACCCCACATTTGGCCTATCTTATTATGCCCTTATTCTTATGTATGTGTGCACACACATATGTAGGAGCTGAGTTGAAGCTTTACAAAGTTATATGAAATTTTGTTTTAACTATCTATAGTGTGCATGCCTATTGTTAGATTCTTACTGGAAACAAGTCATTCATGTTTCCCAGGTCCTTTGAACTTTCTACCATTCATCTCTCATTATCTCTGCTAACACTGCTGCTGGTGTCCTCCTCTTCCTCCTGGCTGCATGGTTTCAGACTCATGGAGATCTGCCTGCCTCTGCCTCCTGAGTTCAGGGACTAAAGGTGTGTGCCACCATGGTGGCCAGAGCATAATTCCAGCCTTAGGAAAAAGATGCTGAAGGGTCAGGAGGTCAATGCCTATCTTGGCAATATAGTTGATTCTAGACTTGCTTAGGCCTCATGAAACCCTTCCTCTAAAGAAGAATCCTTTAGGAGAGATGAGACAGACTCCCTCAATGATGAGCAGTGGAGCTGGGGTCCTATCACAGTTTTCAGTGTGTACGTGGCCTCAGTTCTCTGAACTGATGTGGAAAGAACATGGACTGAAGAAGTGAAACTTAGTTGTGGATCAGTACTAACTGTTTTTTCTTTTAAACTTTTTGTTTGTTTGTTTTGCTTGTTTGGGTATTCACTTGCATGCATATTTGTGCACCTATGCCTGGTGCCTACAGAGGCCAGAAGAGGATGTTGGAACCCTTAGGACTGGAATTATCCCCATGTGGGTGCTCAGATCCAAACTCAGGTCCTCTAGAAGAGTAGCCAGTGCTCTTAGCCACTGAGTCATCTCTCTCAAGCCCTGTTTTTCTTGGGACCTTTAAGTGGATTTTATTCCTGAGTGACACAGAGCCCAAATATTCTTCCCTTCCTAGGGTCCCCTTTTATCACTGAGTTCCTGAAGCATCTTTCTCATTTCTTCATTCTCAGTACGAGTAGGCATGATAATGCAGAGCTTTAGAAAGGTGTGGATTGTAAATGCTAGGACACATGAGGTGGTTTAGGGCACAGGAAATCTTAAAATAGGGCTCTTTTTGGTTTTGTTGAGAGCTGTGAAATTTACCATATTTCACTGTTGTGAAAGGTTCACTGAGGCAGAAATACCAAGAGGTGTGAAGCTGGCCAGGACCAGCCAGTCCTCCCAGTGAAGACAGTGTGTCAGCCCATTCTTCCCTGTGGGCTGGTGGCTACTGCAGGTGTCCCTCACCTCAGCCTGGGGCAGGAAGAACAGCTTGCGGCTGTGAAATGATGATGCCACAGAGGTCTGAGGGTCTCACTAGAAGGTCTGAATGTGTGATGAGAATTGCATCTCTCTCAACATAACAGGACAGGCAGTTGGAGTTTCACAGAGGCTATTACAGCAAAGAAGCCAGAGAAATGAATATATATATTTGTGTGCACTGGTGTTTTGCCTGCACATATGTTTGTGTGAGGGCGCCAGATCTTGGAGTTACAGACAGCTGTTAGCTGCCATGTGGGTTCTGGGAATTGAACCTGGGTCCTCTCGAAGAGCAGTTAGTGCTCTTAACTACCAACCCATCTCTCCAGCCCTGAATAGAGCTTTTGTGGGTTTTGTGGTTTCTTTTGTTGTTATTTGTTTTTTCACACACACACGCGCGCACACACACACACACACACACACACACACACTGAATTTAGAAGACAAAATTCAAGAAGATAAAAAATTTCTTTAAAATTTTCACCTTTCTGTTTTCACGCTTCTTTTTTATTTTGGTCATGTGAAGTTCAGTATTTCCTGTTTTGTGCTGTGCTTTGGTCAAAAATCCACAATGGGAGTGTCAGTCCATTCCCTCTGAAATGACTTTCTTCCAATGCTAATTAATCAAGCTCATTATCAGTTTAGAGTTTTCTAGAAATTCAGAGCTTAATAATACAGAGCTCAGAGGAAGCTACTGCTCTTTTCAGTTACTGGCTTTTCAGTTACTGGCATCCCCCTCTCTCTGTCCACAACCAAAAAAAGTTTCCATTCTATGTTCAGTTTTTGTTGGCTACTGTCCTTTATTAAGCACTGGTAGGCAGCCCACATCCTGTTCATGCTTTGGTCACAGTGATGAGCAAAACGGGTCTGGAGTCCTTGCTCTCAGACTTTGCATGATGTAGAGGAGGCAAACAGTATGTAGAAAGCACAAAGAAGCCTGCACTTGCTTAGCCTCCATGGTAAAGATGTCTCCTCAGAGAGATAAGGATGTAAACAGAACCATTAGTATTTCCATGAGCAGTGCGATTTACCCCCCACCTCCTGATCTGGGGCTACAATGTGAATTTTCTAGAGCATCACTGGCTCATTGCTGTAGATCTCTCAGTTCCTCATTTTGGTTCATAAACCCTCCCCATCCGGTTCTTCCCAACACCAGCACTCTTTGACAAGGTTGGGTAGAAAACCTAGCTCATCCTGTGTCTTAGAGAAGTTTCTGCAGCCTAGCAATCTTTAAAAAAAAGTTATTTTGAAATCTATGAGCTTTTTAAAAAATTATTTTTTTATGTGCATTGGTGTTTTGCCTGCATGTATGTTTGTGTGAGGGTGCCAGATCTTGGAGTTACAGACAGCTGTTAGCTGCCATGTGGGTACTGGGAACTGAACCTGGGTCCTCTGGAAGAGCAGTTAGTGTTCTTAACTACCAACCCATCTCTCCAGCCCTGACATCTAAGAGCTTTTGTCTCTATAATTCCTGATTGCATTTTTTTGCAGTTATTCCAACGCTGGGAAGTAGGTGACACACTTCACGGTGAAAAAAGAATCTTTAAGATTCAGTGTTTTGCTCCAATTTCTTTAAATATAATGTTTAATGTTGAATGAAGGTTTACCATCCATTTCCCAGGTTATGATTAAAAACTTTATTTGTGAAGCTAGGCCTGGTGGCTCACACCCCTCATTCCAGCACTTGGGAGGCAGGCAGGGGAGTCCCAGACAAACCTGATGTACACAGTGAATTCCAGGCCAGCCAAGTGTACATGGTGAGACCTTGTCTCAAACAAAACAAAACAAAAATATATTTGTATATCTTATTAGATCTTCACAGCAACCCTGAAGAGAAATTGCATTTTTGTTTTGCTGTGGTCAAAGATTTTGTGAATGATCAGACTTACCTGAAGTCATAGGAGCTTGTTGGTGTTTCCACTCATGTCTCCCCATGTACCAAACTCATGCTTTGTGTCGAGCTAAAAGCAAGGCTCTTCTGAGTCCACATTGTAACCATATTCTGTGTATTGGGTAAGGCTTTATTTATAGGTCGAGAGTTAGTTACGAGCTGTCCTTAAGTAAATTATCTGACTTCTTCACAGCCTTTCCTTGTGGAAAGCTGGGATAACACAAGCATCTGCCTGCATGGGGACAGAGTGTCTGCCACATTCTCCATCACTGCTGCTTCTGCACCCCCACTTACCTTCTCCTCCAAGCATAACTTTCTTAAATCTCGTTTCTTTCATTCCTTGATTTTGGTGGTTGATTTTGGTGGTGGTGGTGGTGGTGGTAGTGTGTGTGTGTGTGTGTGTGTGTGTGTGTGTGTGTGTGTATTGTTGGTTGGTTTTTACTCTTTGCTATTTTGGGGGCCTGCCATCCAGTTCCCAAATAAATCACACAGAGGCTTATTCTTTCTTTTTTTCTTGTCTTTTTTTTTCTTGGTGTGTTTTTTGTTTTGTTTTGTTTTGTTTTGTATTGTTTTGTTTTGTTTTTTGAGACAGGGTTTTTTCCGTGTAGTTTTGGTGACTGTCCTGGATCTTACTCTGTAGACCAGGCTGGCCTCGAACTCACAGAGAACTGCCTGGCTCTGCCTCACGAGTGCCGGGATTAAAGGCATGCACCACCACCGCCCAGCCAGTTTATTCTTTCTTATGAATGCCTGACCTTAGCTTGACTTGTTTCTTGCCAGCTTTCCTTAACTTAAATGACCCTGTGGTGATATATTGTGTACCCTAATAAAATTGGCCTGAAGATCAGAGAACAGAACAAGCCACTAGATTAAATATAGATCCCAGGTAGTGGTGGCACACACCTTTAATCCCAGTACTGGGAAGCACACACGCCTTTAATCCCAGGAAGTGATGGCTGGGCAGAGAAAGATATATAAGGCTTGAGGACACAGAAACTAAAGACTTTTTGGCAGCTTCCTTTTCAGCTAGAGGCTTTTTAGCTAAGGAAGCTCATTTGGCTGGAGGCCTATCTATCGGCTGAGGAGTTGGAGAGGTGAGACGTGGCAGTGGCTTGTCCTTTTGTCTATCTGATCTTTCAGCATTACCCCAATATAGGCTCTGAGTTTTTTTATTATAAGACCATTTAGCAATTTGTGTTATGTATCCTGTCTACCTTTTGCCTCTATCTCTTATCTCTATTCTATATATCTTTCTTTACTTCTTACTCCGTGGCTTGCTATGTAGCTGGGTGGCTGGCCCCTGGAATCCTCCTTTTTTTCTTGCTCTTCCTACTTATTTTCTCTGCCTGCCAGCTCTGCCTATCCTTTCTCCTGTTTCACTATTGGCTGTTCAGCTCTTTATTAGACCAACTAAGTGTTCTAGACAGGCAAAGTAACACAGTTTTACAGTGTACACAAATGCAACATTGAATGCAACAAATCTCTGCATCATTAAACAAATATTCCACAGCATAAACAAATGTAACACATTTTTAATATTTTATGATGTGTGCATGTGTGTGTGTTAACACTAGAGATAGAGATCCCCCAGGATGAGGGGATAGAGACAAAAGTGACTAGCAGGAGGTATTCTGGAAACATTCACTCTGCACCCAAGGAACTTTGCTTACACTGTTGAGATGAGTTAATGTCTGGATCTCTGGTGCACAGTAATGGCAGACTTGAGTAGTGACTCAGAGATATCAGGATATAAGAACCATAAAGGGGACCCATGAGATATCGCAGTGGGTTAAAGTAGTGTGCACATAAAGACTATTGACCTACCTGGATTTGATCCCTGGAACCCATGGTTGAAGAAAAGAACTAACTCTGACCCTCACATGTACCTCATGGCATGCATGTACTGAAACTCACACAAACACCCATTAAACACAATAATTAAAAAATTTAAAGATTTTTTTTCAAGTCTACAATGTAAGACAGAAACTGGCCATGTCAGACAGAGGCAGCATAGCCTAGTGGTGAGAACAGGAGTAGACTGTGAAACAGTTAGGAGGAAACATTGGAGGAAGGAGTAAATGAAGGCTAAGAGAGAGACATTTAAGGGCTGGCTAGAAGTTAGTAGAGGAAGAGAGAAGCAGGAAGTTCACCTCTGGCTTAGTCAAGTGGGGCGCCGGCTTATCATTGCACAGCCAGTTCCTCTTCTCTTCTCCAGCCCATTCCCCACCCCCAGTGCTCCGTTAACCACTGTCACTTGATTTGAAGAACAACTTAAATTGGTTTCATAAAACAAGACAGCAATTTGGAAAAGCTAAAATAAATGAAAATAAAGTTTAGTGAAAGATTCTGGCAAGCGTTAGCTCATGGCAACAGACTACAGAAATGAAATGGTCTTCCTTTCCTTCATTCCTCTATTATTATTATTATTATTATTATTTATTATTATTAATTATTATTATTATATTGTGGTGCTTGGGGTCATCTCTGAATCATTCCCCTAATCTCAATGAAGTTTTGAAAGTCTTCAGCTTGTGTTAGAATGTGAGGTCTCACTGGCAATGTGCATAGCAAGAGTTTTGGATGAAGACCTGTTGATGTGAAAAACAGTTTTTGCCTTAAAGCAGTGGTTTTCAACCTGTGGGTCTTGACCCTTTTAAGGGTCAAACGACCCTTTCAAAGGGACCATCAGATATCCTGCATATCAGATATTTACGTTATGATTCATAACAATAGCAAAATTACAGTTAGGAAGTCACAATGAAATAATTGTATGGTTGGGAGTCACCACAACATAAGGAATTGTATTAAAGAGTTGCAGCATTAGGGAGGTTGAGAACATCTACCTTAAAGGGAATAACAGATAGTTTATTCTGGTGCCATTTTGAGTGACCATGAGTCCAAGTTCCAACTTGGAAGCAATTTTGTAGTGGGTAGCCTATAAGATATTATGGTAGATTATTGTATACACTAGTAAATAAATTTAGTAAAACAGCAGCCTTAGATAATTTGCACTGCAATTTGCACTGTCATAAATTCTTATATGTTGATACAAATATAAACTATTCTTATATTCCTGTTTAAAATAATTTGTATATTGATACAAATACAAAACTATATTTGTTATAATGTACACATATTTTTACTCTTATTTGAAATATTTGTATATTGATACAAATGTAAATTTATATCTGTCATACTGTTTGTATGTTCTACTTCTGGTTAAAATATTCTGTATATTGATATATATTTAAGATTATTGTCATATTGCATATCACACTATACATTCCTACCTCTGTTATAAACATTTTGTATTTGGTCACAATTTTCAAGTCATTGTCCTTTACTGTACATTTGCTTATAGACTGTTTACCTTATTTACATAAAGCCTTAGTCCTTAGATTATTTAGGTAGATAAGACTTACAGATTTATAGTCACCTATGCTTGTCATCTCTATAATTATGTTAGTTAGGTTGTCCAGATTTACAGATACATAGGTCAGATGGAGAGGTAATCTTCAAACACTTCATAGACCTAGAGAACATGGCATTTAAATAACTTAGAATTCTGATGACATGAGAGACACAATTGCTCCTGGCAAATTGGTGAATTTGATCCCGAGAGAATGTTGGACATTTCCATTTGAAAGTTTGTCTTCTTGGCACAAAATGGCCTATTAGGCAAAGAACTGCCCTTGCCTCAACCGCTGACAATACAAGTCCTGTCCTTCTGGACAAGTGGGGCACAAAGTAAAGTGACTTCTGAACTCTGCGAAGACAGGGTAAGATGGTCTCTCAAAATTCCTTCTTCTGAAAATGGTCTGTCAGATACTCTAGGCCTGTAGCCAATTTAAATGCACCAACAATACTAAAAAACATTAGGTGACTGTCCAGGCTGTCAGCTGTCTCTGTCTACTCTTTCAAGATTCCCGAAAGTTGCTTGCATCCATCTTCCATTTCTCAGGTACCATTATATTCCTTCTTAGGTCTTTGATGAGATTAACGAATAACAGCTATAGTTACATATATATAATTTTAGATAAAACATATTAAGTATTAAATTCAGGTTCTTTAGGATAGGACACCTTTTGGAATGATCTTTATAACATGCTATTTACCCACTCTCTAGACTTCTCTAGATTTTAGTATGTATTTCTTGCTTGATATTTTTTGCATTGATTGTAGTTCCATCTTATCTAGGTCATTATCCCTCATTACTCCTGGACAATATTTGATAACCATTCCTTTATATATAGTCTATTAGGTTAGAACCTTCTTATTGAGACAAAAGGGGGAAATGTAGTGGGTAGCCGTTCCAGCTTTGATTTGTAAGGACCACCCCCATTGAGGCTTTGGTAACTATCATGCCTGCAAGGCAGAGCCGAGAGAGGACCCTTGAAGACCTGGGATCTGGATGGGCTGGCTCTCTTGGTTCCTGGACCCTGGAAGCTGGAGGTAGACAGAGCAGAGTTCTCCAGAGAACACCGCCAGACTGTGCTACACCTTTCCCAGACCCTGTAAACTATCCCTTCACTTGTAAGTTACCCCACAAAATAAACCTCCCTTTTAACTACGTGGAGTGGCCTTAATTTCACCAATACAGTTTCATGAAGTTTTGTAATTTTACAGAACTGAGAATGTTATAAATCAAGGTAAATTTAACAGATACATTTTTGGGTACATCAGAGAGGTGATTACAGCAAGATGGAGGAAGATTTTCTGTAGGTCATCAGCTGACATTTTTAGCTTTCATCTTGATGGAACTTATTGGTCTACTAAGTTAATAGATCCAGGAATGGTTATTTAGAAGGTTAAAGCTATTCTGTGGTAATGTAATTAGCCCCTGAACTTACAATAGTCTAATTTCTCCACATTAGTGTAGTTTTTTGTTTGTTTATTTTGGTTTTGGTTTTTTTAAGACAGTTTCTCTATGTTACAGGTCTGGGTGTCTTAGATATTGATTTGTAGACCAGGGTGGCCTTGAAATCTCGTAGATCAGCCTGCTTCTGCCTCCTGAGTGCTGGGTTTAATGGCATGCATCACCCTGCCCAGCTTACAGTTGTAATTCTCATTCACAAACCCATGGGTAAAACTCACACAGAAGAAAAATTCGGTCTTATCTCATCTCTAAAAAAATCAATTGTGAATGTATTCACATCCAGCTGGTAGACTATAAATTAACTAGAGGGTGTGTGATAATTTATCTTAGAGTTCCTTAAATGTGTATCCTTTTTAATCCAATGACTTCATGCATAAAATGTCTTTCTAAGTATGTTCTAAAGTATATCCCATGTAGTTTTTAAACTAAGAACAAAATAGTGTGTGTAAACAACTGAAATGTCAACATAGAGGGGTTACCTAATTAGCATAATTAACTTATGCTGTATAGAAGTGATTAGTAATTATACATGACTTTAAAATTTTTGTAGATCGATACTTATAAAATGAAAAATGCTTATTATTTATTACAAAAGAATTAGAAACATCCTAACTGAAACAACTGTGTAAGTTGGTATGGTAGTATACAGCTGTAATCTCAGCACTGAAGAGCCTGAGTCAAGAGGGCTGAATTTGAGGCCAGTCTGGGCTACATAGTAAGTGTGATACAACCGTCTCAAAACAAAACAAAACAAACAAACAAAACCCCAAACAACTGAAAACTTCAAACAAAACCAAACAGAAAACAAAGCCTGAGTGTGGAGCTCAGTGCTAGTGTATTTACTGAGCATGCTTAGTATTAGATTTGATATCCCAGCAACATTAAAATGTCAGTAGTAAGACAACCATGTATGAAATGACGTCAGTGCTACCAGTAAACATTATCTATGAATTAAAAAGCTAAAAGTTAATACCAAAAGTTTCACAGTGGACATGAGAGCCCTTCAAAGTATCCTAAAACACACTTAGCTGTAATAAGCACAATTCAAAAACAAGTATTTATTTTTCAAATAGTAGCTTAAGAGAAAATTTCCAAGAGTTTATTACAAAACCAGGGGCAGAGGAGCATCAGCTCCTCTCTTTGTTAGTGGTTTTACATTCTCCACAGATGTGCTGTCTTCACAGTCTTCAAATGTCCATTATGAACATGATTTGCAGCATCTGGCATGGTGTGTTGGTTCTTCCCTTTGCTGTCAGAATTTGCTTGCAGGGGCAGAAAATCATGAACTTGAGTATCACTCAAGAGGCGAGTCAGTTCTGCCTTTTCTCTTGGAGCCTCTGATGGATATAAACCAAGGAACGCCAACTTCTCCCCCAACTGGGGATCAGTTCTCTCCACCAGAATCGATTCCTGGAAGAGGCAAAGGTAACAACTGCTTTTATTATTTTTCTATCACATGATTATATATACTCTAGAGAATTTCAGATGGTGTGAGGTGAGAGTGGGATTACTGGGGAAGCCCTGTTGGTTCTGTTAGATCTGATTGACTCTGGCAGCATGAGAAAACTGGAGTTTGGCATTGTTTATTTTCTTTGTGATTGTGCTGTGACTTCTGCTGTGTGCTAAGAAAGTAAGGTAGAGTAATCTATGGAGTTCATTACTCTTTAACTGAGTCAAATGTTTATATATAATTCATCTTGAAGGAGCCATAGGAGTCAGGTAAGATGGGTAAGTGTGTAAAGATACTTGCTACATAAGCCTGACTGACCACCTGAGTTTTATCCCTGAAACTCACATAAAGGTGGAATGAGAGGACTCACCTCACTCGGTACAGTTGTCCTCCGGGCACATGTGCACTGTGGTACAGACACTACCCTACGATCAGTAATAATGGATAATAATTTAAGAAACAAATTATCTAATGGAAAGCTTCCTTTTTCTTAAGAAATTAGGGAAAATAAGAATAATTCCAGAAATCTTCATAAAATTAAAAAACTAGAGAAGACTCAATCCATGTACTGTTTGTTTTTCATATTGTCTGTTGGCCACAATCTCAGTTATCAATGTAAGGGGCAAGGTGAATTAGAAATGTTTACTATTGAATAATAATATATTTATATATATTATCAGATTGGGTATTTTATTGGCATTAACCAATGACTGATTAGCGACAAAATTAATTTTCATATAGGCTCCTATGGTAATATCATGTACTAGAAAATAATATGTGAATTGATCATTGATGTGAATAATTTGAGATTAAAACTTCAGGTTGTATCCTGCTATGCCCCTCTCTGTTGCTCCCACACCCCACCCCTGCAATACCCCTTTCTACTTTCCTGGTTGCTGCAGTTACTCCAGGTTCTATAGCATGTCTGAGGACTTGGAGTCAGGAACCTCAGATGCAAGAGAACATGTAGCTGTTGTTTTTCTGGGTTTGGGTTTCCCACACTGTAGGATCTTTTCAAGTTGCATCCATTTACCAGGTCTGACCATGGAGAAGAATGTGTAGGCTGTGGCTGGATGGAGAGGTTGGACATCTCATGTGTTTGGATTTAACCCAAGAAATATTTATATGTCTTGGAGCTAAAAATTTTAATCATCTCCTATATTAATATTCAAATGTTCTTTTTGATGTGGTATATGGGAAACCCGGATAGACATATATAATTGAAAAGACTGCAAGAACATTTTATATTCATGTGCTTATCAAAATATATAATTTTAAAGCAAAGATTTTTATTTATTCAGAAATCTTTGAACTTTTGTATTTGAATTGATAGTTTAAAAACGTTTCAATGATTTGTGGTGGTAGCAATTTTGCCTAACAATTTTATATATTTGGAATATTTTGAAAAAACAGGCTTTTTCAATATTGTGATGACTTACAAGTATATTTTAAATTATTTCCATATTTCCTAATAATAATTGCTGTGACCATTAGAGGTATAAATGACAAAAATCTTCAAAGACATCTCACTTCTAGTGGAAATCAGGGTCAGTTCGTGTGATTTAGGATGTTTGGATCATTAAGGGAGTTTATCAGACCCCCTTGTCTTCCCACCCGACTGCAGCATCAGATCTAGGTACCTTCCTAAAGGTGAACATTTTAACTTTTTCTTTGTATATCATTCAAAGTTGGATTTTAACAGAGAACATATTTCACTTACTCCCAAGATGAGTGATGAGGAGGTTACTTACACAACTGTGAGATTCCATAAATCTTCAGGTTTGCAGAATGGAGGAAGGTCCGATGAGACTCAAGGGCCCAGAGAAGCTGGCCATGGAAGTAAGTGTTTTAAGTGTCTAAATTCATCTGTTTTTATGCATTATAACTTTTTGACATTTGAAAACAATATCCTACTGGCTTCTATCGAAAACAATCACCTTCTATTTCAGCTGGGCTTGGTGATGCACAGGGATGTGAAGGAGATAAGTGAGGATGAGTGGGAGAGTAATCATGTACAAATTGTTCAAAAATAATTTTAAAAAATAGGTATTCGTTTTTTTCCCTTTTATTTTATTTTACAATACCATTCAGTTCTACATATCAGCCATGGATTCCCTTGTTCTCATCCCTCCTGCCCCACTCCCCTTCCCCCCAGCATCTAGGCAGAAGTAATTTTTTTTAAAAGGAAATGAAAACAATAACTTTATTTCTAACTGTTAGCTGGTAACAGAGAAAGCCAGATGGGTAGAGTAGAACAATAGAAGTCTATGAGAAAAAATTTCTTGAGAATTGATGAGTGAGATATGAATACATTCTGTCAAATTTGAAAAACCAATAGGAGGTTTTTATTATTTCGTCTATGCAAGAAGAATTCTAAAAAATGTCAAAAGTGAAAAACTAGAGTCTGAAGAAACACCAAATGTCCCAGAGAAATGAAATATTAAAGAAATGCAAAGCATGCATTAGAAACAATACTTTCTCTTTAGCAAAAGGTGTTTTAATTGTCTTGAATATTTCCAACATCTAATGAAATGAAACAGCAAAGTAGTTCTTCAGAGGAGAAAATCTCTTCCTGGGAAGAAGCTGCAGAGGAAGAGAGGGGATGAGAGAGGGTAGTGGAGATGGGGTGACTAAAGTACATTATGCATTTTCAGAAATGTTAAAGAATAAAGTTTATTAACAAAAAAAGAGGAAATCTCTCTTTTCTGTTCTCCTTTTCTGCTTTCTCTAAATGATCTGTAACAGCTGAACTCCAAGCTGAGAACTTTAAATTCTTTGACATAGTGATAACCAGAGGCTTGGCTTTCAGATTCCCAACACCTCAGATATGCAAAGATGTTTAGTGTTGTTTGGAAAAAATGGAACTTATGGAAAAAAGAGGGAGTTCACTTCTAGGTCCCAGAATGGATGGACATGTATACAAGTCAGCTCCAGAATAGCCACAGTTCCCTATATTTCTCAAGAATATCCATCCCTATTCCCTTCCTCCTCATCCTCAGTTACTCTCCCTTGATGGCCTGAATGCTCCAGTTTTGGGTCTTCTACTTGGGCTGTGTCTGTTCCTCCAGTGCTTTCTGAAGGATGCACTTTTGATCCTGCAGAACTGGGTGAGAGCCTGTGCCTGTCATAAGGCTACTTTTAGGCTAAGTCAGGAGGATTGAGAATGTAAGGCCAAAGGTAAAAAAAAGTTTGTAATCTTGTGAAACTTCACACATGTAGGATTTCTACAGTGGGTGCATTTTAGGCCGAAATCTACAAAATTTGAAAGCACATGTTTAGTCAGCTTGTATGATGGACTTCTGTAAAACTGTTAGAGACCAATATCTACTCATTTCCATGCTACACAAAATTATAATCAATATTGGGACTTGCTCTTTTCATGGTGTTCATTTTCTTGCTTTGCTTTTTGTTTGTTTTGATTAAGAGTGTTTAGTTCCATGGCACCTCATTGCAATACCCCTGGGAGTCCTTTGTTCCATTCTGCTGGTGACAGTTGCAGTGTTGGTGACACACAGTGAGTAACTGGTATACATCTTCTTTGCCTTTCTGCCTAAGTAATAACTTTAGACACAAATTATGTAGTTAACACACTCTGTCCATTGCTCTGCTATAATCAGGAGAATGTGCCAGATAGCTCTGGACTATGTTTTCATTTGGTTTTGCCTGACATACTACAGTGTCCTAGTCTCATACATACCTATTCTATTAATTCAGGGGCTGTAGGAAGCTGCTTTGTTCTGTCTCATTCTTGGTATTGTTCCTTTTGAGGACTTGATGATAGTCTGCTTTCTGAGCTTAGGTGATTGTGAGTAGTATGTAAATATTCTACAAGACACAGCTGTGCAAAAGAAATGATGTTCTTTTCGTTTTTCTCGGTGTATATTAAGGACATGGATAAGTGAATAGACTTCATCTGTGCATAGATATTAAAACTTAAGCTTTATTGGATTTCTTCACGTTTTTTTAGAGAAAATCACTTCCAGGCTGTGCTAAAACATGACTACATATCTGGATATGTTGCTTCCCCTCTGGTCCAATAGAGAATTTGCCATTTCTTAATGTTTCTTAGTTCACATTTTCATGCTGTGTTAAGTATTTACTGAATATTTTACTTAGGTATTTATTTGAAAGTTTTGTGCTGTGAAAAATTGAATAATTAGAAGTTGTGGTACATCCACCACATTTTTATTCAGCTGTATTGTTTGCTTTACATTAAAGCTACCCTGATAGAGAGAAATTTGTGTTTCCATTCCTGTAGTGAGTTCATTGAGGTGTTATTTTCTAAATGTCAAAGTACCAGTTAAAGTAGTAATGTGTTGGTTGTCAACATGGGCTTTCTCTGTTATCTTAAATTTCAATATTTACTCTTTATGAGCATTTTCGGTGTTATATTTGTTGCTAATTTTAGTTTTTCAGTATAGTCAAGAAAAACACGAACTGCAGAAAACTCTAAATAATCTCCATCAAGAGTACAGCACCACGCAAAATGAGAGCTACTTAAGAGAAGAAATGTTGAGAAATAAGTCTAAACAGTATGATGCCCTCAAAGACCATCTGGACTCCCTCAACAGAAAAGAGAACAGATGCCATGAGGAAAATAATCTTGTTCCAGATTGCCTACAGCGCACAGGTGAGGAGAGGATCTTGAGTAAAGAATTGCATTATTCTCCATTGTTTCTTCCCCAAAAAATTTGAAGTCCAGTTAGCAGCTTACAATGCTGGTGATCTGTGGGTTAATGGCTTGGGGTTTCTGTATCTCATAGAGGCTCCTGGAACCCCAGATATCCCTGTTTGAATTACAGCTTCTAGAACTCAGTGGCTGTTCTGGCTCCAAAGGGATGGAATTGCAAATCAGCACAGCTGAAAATTCAGGTTCTTTTGGTCTATGGGCAAATTTGAGTCTCCAACTTTTTTGCTGAGAGAAAATGGAAGTTTCTAGCTGAATGGATTTACCAAATTCTTAGGCTGAAATAGACTTATAGAATTCATATAGATAGAGTCATAAAAATAATGTGTGTGTGTGTGTGTGTGTGTTTGTGTGTGTGTGTGTGTGTGTGTGTGTGTGAATGTGTTTTCCTTCTGCCTTGGTATGAGTGAGTTGGCTTATTTGTGACTATGGTACAGCTCCCTGCAGCACATTCTGGAGCTTTAAAATGGTGTCCACACTTGTGTAACTGTCAGTGACACAGTGAATGAGGCCCGAAAGATGAAAATATCAAGCATTACAAGGAACCTTTCTTACTGTGTATTATGACTAGTTAACTTTAATTGACACAGTTTTTCATTCATCAATAAATACTTTTTAGAATTTAGAGTTTACAAAGAGCTTTTGCATATGATTTCACCACACCATGATTGGAGTTAACAATTATTATTATGTAAGGATTAATTGTATCTTTAAAACTGCTGCATTATAAAATGTGATAGGAAAAGAAAAAGTACCAATTTTTTTTAAATATTCCAGACCTATGAAAAATGTTTTGTATTATTATTTTAAAATTGCTTTGTCATCTGTAAATGGCAGAATATTGCTGTAGTCCCTGTCCTTAGGAGGCTGAGACAGCAGGATTATAAATTTAAGGACAATCTGGACAGCTCAGCAAATTCCAGGCCAGCCTGAGATACAGAACAATACCTCTTCACAGGAAAACAAAGGTTGGAGATAAAGTTTGTTAACAGACCAAGGCCTTCCCCAGCCCTTCCATAAACAAAATAATCATATTGAGGTGTTATTGCTACACAACTGCACACATTTTAATGTATGCAACTTGACGTGTTTGGGTATGTGGGTATACCATTGAAGGCATGAACATAATTAGGAGAGTAGACTAACACCTTCAAAAGCTCCCTCATGTGTCTCTTATTTCTCTTAAGGTAAGGGCATCTAACACAGACCACAGCACAACCTTAAGTTCACAGGATATGTGTGGTGGTATTGTGTTCCCCAAAATATTATACACCCTAATAAACTTATCTGGGGTCAGAGACAGAACAGTCACTAGATACAAAGGCTGGAAAACGATGGCACTCACACCTTTAATCCTAGCATTCCAGAGGTAGAAATCCCTCTGGATCTCTGTGAGTTCAAGGCCACATTGGAAACAGCCAGGCATGGTGACACATGCCTTTAATTCCAAAAAGTGAGCCTTTAATCCCAGGGAGTGATGGCGCAAACAGAAAGATATATAAGGAGTGAAGACCAGAAAATAGAAGCATTTGGGTGGTTAAGCTTTCAGGCTTTGGCACAGCAGTTCAACTGAGATTCATTCGGATGTGGACTCAGAGGTTTCCAGTCTGAGGAAACAGGATCAGCTGAGGAAATGGTGAGGTGAGGTAGCCATGGCTTGTTCTGCTTCTCTGTTCTTCCATCATTCACCCCAATAACTGGCCTCAGGTTTGATTTTATTAATAAGAACTTTTTAAGATTCCCGCTACATATGTGTGGATGAACTGGGGGCACAGTGCGTTACTGCAGGTCTAGAATTCCATCCTCCTTGTAATTGCCTCTGTGCAGCATGTGTTTGCTCTCCATACTCCAGCTCTGGTATCTCACAAGCCTCTGTTTCTTAGTGTTGGGCTGTGTTAGAAACCTTTTCTCAGTTGAGTCATAAAGGTATGGCACACCATCCTTGAGTTCATCCATATTCGTCACTTAGTTGAGCATCTCTCTTTCAAGGTGTATAGCTGTGAGACATGGTTTCATTCTGTAGCCCAGGCTGTCTTAGAGTCTACTTTATAGCCAAGGCTGACATGGAAGTCACTACTTAGCCTAGGCTGGCCTCAAACTGGTGATGATCCTCCTGTCTCACTCTGTGTAGTGCTCAGGTTACAGGTATAAACTATCACAACCAGGCAATTTCCTTTACTTTAAAAGATAAATAGCATTCCATTGTGTGCTTGTGCTGCATTTTTTTCTACTGATGTCCACATTGGACACATCAGCTGTTTCTGTATATCCACTTTTACAAACAACACTGCATAGAGCATTGGTGTACTGGGATCTCTCAACATTATAGAATTTCAATTTCTTTGAGCTCTGAAATTGTACTTAGTTATAAGTGTTTAATTAAAAAAGTGCTCTAATAACAGAATACTGGAAAATAATAATTTTCACCATTCCCCTTTCTTTTGTAGGCACAAATGTTGAAGGACACTGGTTCTGCTATGGCGTAAAATGTTATTTCATCATGGACAATGAACACTGGAGTGGATGTGCAAAGACCTGCCGGGACTGCAGCTTATCCCTTTTGAAGATAGATGATGATGATGAACTGGTACTGTAAACTCTTAACATGTCCATTTCTTCTCTTAGACTCTGTCTCTAACCCTTGGATAGTGAGATGCTGAGCCCAGGTAGGTTCACTGAAAGAGAGACCTCTAAGTGTTGTACATGGTTTGCCTGTAACGTGAGCAAAAACTGTGCAGTAAGAGTATCCTAAGCTACTCCTTCCTGCTCCTGGCTTAGTGTCAGGACACAGGGTCTGTTATGAGGACACTGATTCCTAAAGAGACAGTTGTGTCTTTGTAATCTCCTCTCTTTCTCAGGAGTCTGCAAGAGAGTCCCAAAGAGAAGCATGTTTTCCTGGAATAAGTTTAAATCTTTGGTACAGCACATCCTGTGATTGACAGTTATGTATCTCCATAGAGTGCCAACTCCATCCAGAGAGGCCACTGTCTATAGGGTTTGCTCTTTGGAACCCGAAAGTGAGACTTCCTGAGATATGTAATTGGATGACAATAGAGAAAGTCACTGACCTCTGGGCCAGTTTGAAAAATGGAAATACATGAGATTCATAGAATTTAGTAGTTTTACCAGTTAGCTCCAATGCGATTGTCATTGAAACTCTCCATAATCTTTACTTCATACTATTTTTATGTTTTTTAAAAAGATGTCTGTTTTTAGAAATGAGTAATTAAAAGAAAATAAAGGTGCCAAGATGCTAACATTTTCTGTTTAAATTATTACTAACAAAATCTCTTTTAATATGAAGACTGTATTTTTCTAGAGAAAAGGCTGAATGATCAGTTTGAAACCTTTGCCATTTAGAGCATGGTACAAAATTTATACACCAATTTAATATGTGTATAAAAAGTTATAACATAAAAAATTTTTAAAGTCAAGTAATAATGCAAATTACCTTTTGATATAGTAATCATAATTAAATTTAAAACCACATTTTAAAATATATTCAATCACTTAATTAGATATCATGCCACTTGGATGTCACATGTAAGGCACTAAATTTTTCCAAATATCTGTCCCTTTCCTCCTCAATTTCTGTCACTTCCAGGTCTGATCTTGAGAAGAGGGTTCTTCTCTGGAGCATGGAGCTTAATGCACAGCTTTTCACACAGTACTTTTCCTCTTAATAAATTTGCTATGAAGACAAGGCATTACTTACCATATGAACACTTCCCACATGCCTCTGTGGTCTTTGGGGATGCACAGTTGAATAATTTCATAGAGTGTCAGAAGTTATTTTATGAACCATGTATGCAGCGTGCTGGTTCTTAGGAGCCACAAGCAGTAGTATTGTGTGTTCCTGGTCAGCTTTGGTTATACAGTGAGACTTGGTCTAAGAAACACAGACACAAATCATTTCATAAACCCAGTATCTCTAGACACTTGCTGTTTTCATTTTAAATAACTTGTGTAACTGACATTGGTTTTTATACAAATGAGCCTCTAGTGGGAAATGACTTGAAAAATGAACTTGGAGGGACTGAAGGGCTGGAGGACAGGACAGCAGAGACCTGACATAAGAATAGCTGGGAGCTGCTATGTTGTTCTTTTCTCACCAAACGGTAGGAAATTTATTATCAGGTGTATCTTTTCTCTTACAGAAGTTACTAAAGTCCCGGCTTACTAAAAACAGTTACTGGATTGGATTAAAATATGATGAAAAGAGTCAGGAATGGCAATGGATTGGCGATGGCTCATCTAAAGTGTGAGTTTCCTGAACCCTCACACTCCAGTATTGGTGTATTGTTGGGAGGGTGTCATGCAAAGGCTTTTCTCTCATTTCACATGGCTTTCCTCATTTTCAGTGGAGCTCAGGGCTAAGGACAAGATGCATAAGACAGTGTTTGAGCAAGTGCTAGACTGTCAAGTGTTAACGAACTGGACATGGTTAATGTAAATCTTGACTGTATATATTGTATATACTTATTGTATATAGTTTTTCTTGTATTAGTTATAATCTTCTTTTGTTATTTTAGACAAAAAATGGGAAATGTAGTGATATATTGTTTACCCTAATAAACTTGCATGAAGATCAGAGGACAGAGACAGACACTAAATTAGACATAGAGGTCAGGAAGTGGTGGTACACACCTTCAATCCCAACACTTGAGATCTCATGCCTTTGCTTAGGAAGCACACATGCCTTTAATTCCAGGAAGTAATTTGCCAGGCACAGAAAGGTATATAAAGTGTGAGGAAACAGGAACTTACTCTCTTTAAGCTGAGGATTTCATAGAGATAAGAAGTAGTGGCTGGCTGCTTTGCTTCACTGATCTTTCAGCTTTCACCCCGATATCTGGCTCTGTTTTTTTTTTTTTTTTTTTATTAAAAGACCATCTAAGATTCAAACAAGTTTGTTTGATGTTCTATAATCTTCTTGTACCTTTATAGGTATGTCCATTTTAGGATGGAAAATTTTTCTTCTATGATTTCGCTGAATATATTTTCTGGGCCTTTGAAGAGGGATTCTTCTCCCTTTTCTATTCCCATTTCTCTTGTTTGTTCTTCTCATAGTGTTCCTGACTTTCTGGATATTTTGTGTTAGCATGTTTTTATATTAAATATTTTCTTTGACCAATTAATTTATTCCTCTATTATATCTTCAACACCTGAGATTCTCTCTTCCATCTCTTGTATTGTTAGTGATGCTTGCATCTCTAGTTCCTGTTCCTTTATCCAGGGTTTCCATTTCCAGAATTTCCTCAGTTTGTGTTTTCTTTATTGTTTCTGTTTCATTTTCAGGTCTAGAACAGTTTTATTTGTTTTTGTCAACTGTTTTATTTGTTTCTGTTTTTTATTTTTTTGGTTTTCTTAACATCCTTTAAGAGATTTATTGATTTCCTCCAATTATTTTACTTGTCTTTACCTCTATTTCTTCAAGGGACTTTTTAATTTTCTCTTTAAGGACCTCTGTCATCCTCATTAAGTTATTTTTATCGTTGTTTTCTTGTGTTTCAGTTGCATTGGAATGTTCAGATCTTGCTATTGTAGGATATCTGGGTTCTGGTGGTGGCATATTGCCCTTTCTGTTATTGATTGTGTTCTTACACTGGAGTGTTGGCATCTGGATTTGGGATGTTTATAGGTCTAGATGTTGATTCCTGCATTTGTGTTTGTTGGATGGGTGTTTTGTCCCCCTTTTCTGTTTCATCTCTTGTCTTCTGGCTAATTGGCCAAGTGTTCTGGTGACTGGAGAGTCTTTAGGTGCAGTAGTGAGTCTCCACTTGGGTTTTTTGGGTCTTGTGTCCCTAGGTCCAGCCTGGCCTCCAGTGTAGCTGAAATCTTCTTCTGGCCTCCAGTGCAGCTGAAGTCTTCTTCCTAAGTTGTAGACCAGAATATGGAGCCCAAGTGAGGGGGTGCTAGTCTTCTGACTGGTGTGGACTCTACTTGGGCCTATGGAGTCTGCTGGAGTTATCAAGCCATGGGAAGAATGATGAGCTGGAGGGTTTTGGTGGAAGAGGGAGTCTTAGGGGAACAAAATCCTGGGGGCATGATGGCAGTCCAGCTAGGAGGCTGGTCACTCACTGGATAGACCAATGGTGAGGACTGTACAAGAAGAGCAGTGGAATTCTACCTGAATTGGGAACAGGACCCAGTATCAGTGTTGGTGCTGATGGGGGGTGAGAGCATGGGATGTGCCCTGGGGTATAGGGTCTGGAGACTGGGGCAGCTCAGCTGGAAGGTCTGTCACTCACCTGTTCTTCCAACTGGAGTGTGCTGTACCTGGTCTATGGAGTCTGCTGAAGTTGTGGGGAAGGGCTGGCCACAGGGAGGATGATGAGGTGTAGGGGTCAGTAGTGGAGTAGGTCTTGGGGAAAAAGAATCCACGAGGTAATAGCAGACCATCTAGGAGGTGGGCTACACACTCCCTGGTTGACTGGTAGGGACTCCATTTTTTGTTTGCAATAAAGATTTATGTCAGATAGGCTTGCCTTGAACTCCTGATCATTCCATCTCCATCTCTCAGGTTCTGGGACTACAAGAAGGCATGACTGGGCCTTTCCTGTCTTTTATCTCTGGAAAGATATCAACCATACTTATTTAACACAAATTAGGTGGGAATCCTAGTGTCTGAAGTTCTATGGTTTAATGTACTGTTCTGTGGATGTTGCTCATGATGCCATTAAAAAAAATTTTTTTTTGTGGTATTTACTGAGTTTTTTTTTCCAGCTGCCGCAATAACTATCAGAAGCAGTGGTATTTACAGTGGTAACTTTCCCAGGAACCTTTGATTCTGTGTCTGGGCACACAGCAGATCTGGCTCACTTCTATTCTAAATGTGGCCCTGCCATTGTGGACAGTCAGATTCCAAATCTGCAGGAAAATAATTTACTTGCTTTCCTCCAAGTATACCCTCAAGCAGGCTGTCACAGAGGTGGACAGACTGTCACAGGGGTGGTCAAAAAGAGAAGGCCTTATAGGGTGTATTAATATGTTCAAAGTACATAGATTAGTATTGTTATTAATTTTGGCTTTTCTCTATGAAGTATCATTCATACAGGCTAACTCTGCTATTCCTATCTTTACTTTTCAAGGTAGAATCAAACTAGAATTGATGGTGTTTACCATGAATGGCCACAGAGTTAATACATTTGTATTATACTGCATCAGACAGAGTGAAATGGGCAGGTAGTAACATGTAGAGTGAGGTACCAGGGACTGAAAGGATGCCTTCTCCCAGGTGAAGGGATCTTTGTAGTCCTTGCCTATGCTGCAGAACTGTTCCCTGTGATGGTGTGATTACTAGGGCCAGACCTGAGGCTTCAGAATAGAAGGCCCATGATCAGAAGGTTTCTGTGGTTTCCACAAGCATTTTCTCCAGTGGGAAGATGCAGTAGCTTGGACACCTTTTTCAATGTCAGTTTCTAATGGACCTAGTGAGAAGCTATGATCTTAACCTGTGTTTCTTGGGTAGAGGATTAGGTGCACTCCAACATGGAGGTAAAGTTAAGAGCTCATGATGCAGAATGTGTACTCCATGTCTGTCTTGTGAATAGTTACTGTCTTCTGGGTCTTTTCCTCTTTGCCCACGTTCAACACATATGTTTTATTTATTGTCCCATAATCATATCTCATGGCTGACCGATATGCATACTCATTCCTACTGTACCTCACCTGTTCTGTCTATGATCCATGGGCCACTTAGTTTCATTTATCTGCCTGTTTTGTTCCTAGGATAAATCTAAATACTCTGTTTCAACCTGGTTTAAATTCAGGGCTGAAGGTAGGTTATCTTTTATTAAAGATTTATCTGTTTGTCCTCTCAGCCCCACGGAGTTCTCTAATTACAATGTAATTAGCAGGACTCACTTCTCTCCTTCTACTGTGTGGTATCTGATGACTAAATTTGTGTTGTCAAGTTTGGTGGCAAAGGCTTTTATCCACTGAGCCATGTGGCCCAATGGCCAGAGACCATTTCTCATGAATTTGGAGAAAACAAAACATCATTAGTGAAGATTTAATTAATTAATTAGCCAATTAATTCTATATTTTGTATATTTTGGTCTATAAACTTTGTAAAATCATGGCCTGAATCAATATAAGCTTCAAATTTAATAACTTCCCATTATATATTTTGTTTTATAGTAATTTGATGACAAAATCATTGAAGGGACGTAGAGGCTGTGCATTTCTCAATTTTGGAGGTATACGTCGTGATGACTGTCATATAAAGCACCCCTGTATCTGTGAAAAGGGAATGGATAAATTCCCTGATTGAATTGTACAATGTGAAGGAATTGTAAAATGTGTGAAGGAAAAATAAAAATGGAACATTTTGTCATATTTTATGGTTTCCTGAGATGATTTGTGTCTACTTAGTGACCGAATGTCTTAACCACAGGACTCAGTCAGCCAAGTAAACAGGGTAAGGAATGGCAAAGGGAAGAAATGTTCTGAAACCTGACTTAACATAGCAGAAGCCATCTTACTTCCGGTAAACACAGCAGCTTATGTCTGGAGAATGGATGCCATTTGTCCCAAGCCTGCAGTATCATTCTCTTTGTTTCCTGGATGATGCACAGATCCAAATGCAGAACCTTGAAAAACAGCACACCCATCTCCTTCTCAATAGGAAGCCACTTCTGTACTCCACTTCTCTCACATCACAGTTATGAACTAGGATGCAGTTTTAGACCTGTCTGTTAGTTGATTGGTTAGTGTTTGTTATGTATGCATGGAGTGTTATTTTGTATGTAGAAGAATTTATTTTTCAAAGAATATTCCTTTGCTGTAAAATATATTTCCGGATTGAACGAACAGTTGCCTGGATAGTTCAAGGAACTCATACAACTGTAGTGGGTGGCTGTTCCAGTTTTGACCTGGAAGTACTACCCCCATTGAGGTTTCTGGTAACTGTCATGTCTACAAGGCAGGGCCGAGACAGGAGCCCTTAAGACCTGAGATCCGGATGTGCCAGCTCTCTTGGTTCCTGGATCCTGGATGCTGGAGGTAGACCGAGCAGAGTTCTCCAGAGAACACCTCTGGACTGCACTTACCTCTCCTGTACCCTGTAACCTATCCCTTTACTTGTAAGTTACCCCAGAAAAAAAAAACCTCCCTTTTAACTACGTGTAGTTGCCGTAATAGTTCAACCAATATACAACCATCCATAGTGCTTATGTGTTCTCATCCTCTCTTTGTCTCTGTCTCTGTCTGTTTCTCTCTTCTCTCTCTCTCTCTCTCTCTCTCTCTCTCTCTCTCTCTCCTCTCTCTGTGTGTCATTTATTTGCTCACAAGTAGAGACCACATATTAATTGAGGCCAGCTGGATGACATGGCTCACACTTATAATCTTATAGGTACATGAGTTTGGGTACAGCCTAGATTGCACAGTAAGTTTGAGGTTATTGTGTGCTACAGAGTGAATGAGACTGTCTCATGAAGCATAGTAATAATAATGATGATTGTAATAATAAAGCTAAACTATCCATAAATATTTCCTAGGGATAAGCAGTTTCTTTTATAGCATCATACTAAAACTATAAAGCTTGATAAATTTAGTATTGACTGAGTAATATGCTCTATTCCATAACCCATATTCATATTTTCTATTTCATATCACTGTCAATATTTCCTCACTTTCACTATCATCAGTGAATTCACTTGTAATGTCCTTTAGGTCTAAAATTGTTATTGACTTATGATGTCTGTTTTTGGACCTGATATTAAAAAAAATCAAATTTTTTGTAGTGTGTATGTAACAAAATGTACCCACTCTAAGTCATAAACAATATGAGTTTTAAAATCTATGTACATCTCTTCAAGAAACATTGTGCATGCTATTTTTATGTCAACTTGACACAAGTTAGATACATCTGAGAGGGGTAACCTCAATTGAGAAAGTGAATCAATAAGATTCGGCTATAGGCAAGCATAAAGGGAATTTTCTTTTCTTTTTTTCTTTTTGTGAGTTTTAAAAAAGATTTATTATTATTATTTTTTAATTTAAAAAATTAACTTAATTAAATAAAAATTTTAATTCATTTTACATACCAACCACAGATGCCCCAACACAGATCCCTCATCCCGCTCCTCTTCAGCCTCCCCCCTCCAAAAGTGTAAGGGCTCCCATTGGGAGTCAGCAAAGCCTGGTACATTTGGTTGAGGCAAGACCAAGCCCCTCCCCCAACATCTAGGCTGAGCAAGGCATCCCACCTTAGGTAATGGGGTACAAAGAGCCAGCTAATACACCAGGGATAAATCCTGATCCTACTTCCAGGGTCCCCTCAAACATTCCAAGCTGCATAACTGTTTCCAGTATGCAGAGGGCCTAGTCCAGTCCCATGGATGCTCTACAGATGTCAGTCTAAAATTCATGAGTTCCTAAGAGCTTGGTTCACTTGTCTCTTTAGATTCCCCCATCATGATCTTGAGCCCCTTTGCTTATATAATCTACCTCAAGATCCAATGATACCACTCTTGGGCATATACCCAAGGCATGCTCAAACTCGCCACAAGGACACTTGCTCAACTATGTTTATAGCAGCATTATCAGTAATAGCCAGAACCTGGAAATAAACCTAGATGCCTCTCAACCAAAAAATGAATAAAGAAAATGTGGTACATATACACTCAGCAGTAAAAGACAATGACATCATGAAATTTGCAGGCAAATGGATGGAACTAGAAAATATCATCTCGAGTGAGGTAACCCAGTCTCAGAAAGACAAACAGATACAAATATGTACTCACTTATAAGTGGATACTAGATGTAAAGCAAAGGGTAACCAGACTACAAACCACAGCTCCAGAGAAGGGATACATAGATAGCCTTGGGAAGGAGAAATAGATGAGAACTCCATGAGTAAACTGGGCATGGGGGTGGGCAACAGTGGGGAGGGGGATGTGGGATGAGAACATGAGGGAACAGGATAGTCAAGCTGGAACAGGGATGGAGTGGGAGAGCAATGAAAGAGGTATCTTGATAGAGGGAGCCATTATGGGGTTAGGGAGAAACCTGGTGCTGGGGAAATTGCCAGGAATCCACAAGGACAGCCCAACCTAGACTACTAGCAATAGTGGAGAGGGTGCCTGAACTGGCCTACCCTGGTAATCAGATTGGTGAATACCCTAACTGTCATCATAGGGCCTTCATCTAGTAATTGATGGAAGCAAACACAGAGATCCACAGCCAAGCACCAGGCTGAGCTCTGTGAGTCCAGTCAAAGAAAGCAAAGTCAAAGAAAGGGGATTTTCTTAATTAGCAATTGATTGGGTGGGCCCTATCTATTGTGGATGGTGCCATCCCTGGGCTGATGTTCCTGGATTCCGTAAGAAAGGAGGCTGAGTAAGCCATTGGGAGCTTCCTGTAACCAGCACTCCTACATGATTTCTGCATCAGCTTCTGCCTCCTGGTTCCTGACAGGTTTTAGTGTCTGTCCTGACTTTCTTCAGTGATGGATTGTTATTTGGAATATTAGCAAAACAATCCCTTTCCTTCCCAAACTGTTTTGGTCATGGTGTTTCATCACAGTAATAAATACCTTAACGGAACAATCAAAACCTAAAAGGGAATTTTTTTATTTTTTTTTAACCACTGAAAGTTCTTTTCTGGCAACTGTTCCCTGAGACAGAGCCTGCCAGCATTTGACTGGACTAAGAGGCGAGTCTCTATCCTCATACTCAAACACCCTATCCCCTAGGCTTTGGGCCCAGGGGCACAACCCTGTGCCCCTACATCCCCACACATTGCAGTTCCAGTTTCAGGCCAGTTGGTAGGCAGACCTGCTGAACACAGGTTAGACTATCCCCATCCCCTGTCAGATCCTGTAACCCAAGCCCCACCTCCCCCAAATCCCACCTACCTTTGAGACTGCAACTGTTCCCTGAGACAGAGCCTGCCAGCACCTAACTGGACTAAGAGGCCAGTTGGCAGGCAGACCTCCTGCAGACAGGTCAGACTACCACCATCTACCACACTCTAAGACTGCAGCTATTCCCTGAGACAGAGCCCACTAGCACCAGATGGACTAAGAGCTGCTCCCTAAGACAAAAAGTCTATCAGCATCGACTAGACCAAGAGCTCCCACTGGATCAAGAGTATCAATCAGACCAACAGAGGCTCCCTCAGACACAGACACCACTTACACCAAGTGGAGAAAGAAATGGGTAGATGCCAGTGCAAAAATACAATCAACAACATAAAAACCAATATGGCTCCATCAGAACCTACATCAGCAAGACCTGAACATCCCAACACAGAAGAAACAGAAGATATGTACCATAAAAAGGACTTTAAGAAGGTATTAGAGATCTTAAAAGAGGAAATGAAAAATTCCTTTAAAGAAATCGAGGAAAAGTCAAACAAATATGGGAAAAAAATCAGTAAATCCCTTGAAAGCCAAGAGAAAGCAATTAAACAAGTAAGGGAAACAGTTCAAGATTTCAAAACTGAAATGGAGTCAATAAAGAAGACACAAACTGAGGTAATGCTGGAAGTGGAAAATCTGAGTAAATGAACAGGAACAGATGCAAGTATAACTAACAGAATGCAAGAGATGGAAGAGCGGATCTCTGGCATTGTAGATAGGGTAAAATAAATAGATTCATCAGTCAAAGAAAACATTAAAGCCAACAAAGTCATGACACAAAATGTCCAGGAAATTTAGGGCACCATGAAAAGACCAAACCTAAGAATAATAGGGATAGAAGAAGGAGAAGAATACCAACTCAAAGAAAGGCACAGAAAATATTTTCAACAAAATCATAGAAGAAAACTTTCCCAACCTAAAGAAGGAAATGCCTATAAAAATATAAGAAGGTTACAGAACACCAAATAGACTGGATCAAAAAAAAAAAAAGTTCCTTTGCCACATAATAATCAAACCACTAAACACACAGAATAAAGAAAAAAATATTAAGAGCTGCAAAGGAAAAAGGCCAAGTAACATAATGGCAGACTCATAAGAATAATACCTGATTTCTCAGTGGAGATTCTAAAAGCCAGAAGGTCCTGGACAGACATTATGTAGATACTAAGAGACCATGGATGCCAACCCAGATTATTATACCCAGCAAAACTCTCCATCAACATAGACAGAGTAAACAAAATATTCCATGATAAAACCAGATTTAAACAATATCTCTCCACAAATCTAGTGCTACAGAAAGCACTTGAAGGAAAAATCCAACCTAAGGAAGTTAGATACACCCATGAAAACACAGGCAATAGATAGTCCCATACCAACAAATACCAAAGAAGGGAAATGTACAACACTACCACCAAAAAATAACAGGAATTAACAATAACTGGTCATTAAATCCATCAATATTAATGGTCTCAATTCACCTATAAAAAGACACAGGCTAACAGAATGGATACGAAAACAAGATCCATCCATTTGCTGCATACAAGAAATACACCTCAACTTCAAAGACAGACATCACCTCAGAATAAAAGGCTGGGAAAAGACTTTCCAATCAAATGGATTTAAGAAGTAAGCTGGTGTAGCTATCCTAATATCTAATAGATATCTAGAGAATATTCCACCTGAACACAGAAGAATATACCTTCTTTTCAGTACCCCATGGAACCTTCTCCAAAATTGACCACATGCTTGGTCACAAAGCAAATCTCAACAGATACAAAAAAATTGAAATAACCTCCTGCGTCTTATCAGACCACCATGGCTTAAAGTTAGATTTCAATAACAACAAAAATTAAAGAAAGCCTACAATCTCATGGAAAATGAATAATGCCCAATTGAATCACCAATGGGCCAAGGAAGAAATAAAGAAAGAAATTAACGATTTCCTAGAATTCAATGAAAATGAATGTACAATATACCCAAACTTATGGGACACTATGAAAGCAGTGCCAAGAGGAAAATTCATAGCACTAAATGCCCACATAAAGAAGTTGGAGAAATCTCACACTAGTGACTTAACAGCACAACTGAAAGCTCTAGAACAAGAAGAAGCAAACTCACCCAGGAGAAACAGATGCCAGGAAATAATCAAATTGAGGGCTGAAATCAATAAAATAGAAACAATGAGAACAATACAAGAATCAATGAAACAAAAAGTTGGTTCTTTGAGAAAATCAACAAGATAGATAAGCCCTTATCCAAATTAACCAAAAGACAGAGAGAGAGCATCCAAAGTAACAAAATCAGAAATGAAAAGGGGGACATAACAACAGACAATGAAGAAATCCAGAGAATCATCAGGTCATACTTCAAAAACCTGTACTCCACAAAATTAGAAAATCTGAAAGAAATGGACAATTTTCTGGATAGGTACAACATACCAAAGTTAAATCAAGATGAGATAAATTATTTAAATAGACCAATAACCCCTAATGAAATAGAAACAGTCATTAAAAGTCTCCCAACCAAAAAAAGCCCAGAAGCATATGGTTTCAGCGCAGAATTCTACCAGATTTTCAAAGAAGAGCTAATACCAATACTCTTCAAATTGTTCCACACCATAGAAACCTCGATTTGGGGGATGTGGGGATGTGGGGATGTGGGGATGTGGGGATGTGGGGATGTGGGGATGTGGGGTGGCTTGGGAAAAAGGGCTAGGGGGTGGGAGGAGGGAGAACGGGGGGTCTGTGGATAGTATGTGGAGTGAGTAGAAAATTTCTTAATAAAGAAAAATGAAAAAAAAAAAAGAAACAGGAATGGTACAGATAGATGCAGCAAGGTAGTAAAATTATCATTGTTTTTCAGGTAAAAAAAAAAAGTTCTTTTCTGCCCCTTGGCCTCCCCACCTATGCCCAGATAAGCAGGTATATACTCTCTTGTACTGTAAATTAATAAGGCATATTTCATAGTTTTGTTATATAAGTACAGATTTCTAATTAGCTCCATATTTCTTTGCATCTTTTGCTATTATTATTATCATTATTATTCTTTATCTAACTCAAGCTTTTTCATGGATCAGTGGTTCATTTTTTTGTTACAAAGCACTTTTTCATTATTCAAATGTTCCATAAAATTTTGGCATTCATGTGTGAATAGATGGTGTGTTTCTAAGTTTTAACAATTATGAATAAAGTTCTTATGCTAATTTGTGTTAGTTACTGTGTGAACATATATTTAACTCTTTTTAGTAAAATTCTAGAACTCTGATATTAGAATCTGTGTGTTTGGGGGGCAGGTGATAGAATTCCTGGCCAGTGCCCCAGGTACATGACTACACATTTGCTGTCCAGTAGCCAAGCAAGAGGCTTAGTCATTCCTTGCCTTATGTCCTACATAATATGTGGGCAGCATGATCATGTAATTTATGTGCATGTGTGGCGTAGCTACATAAGTTCATATGCACATGTGCAGGGGGAACCTATAAAAAAGTGGGTTCCATCTTATTTCTTCTCTTTCTTCCTGCACAATCATTTCCCATAGGCCTAAGCACCCCCTTCTGTCTCCCTCCCCTAATAAACTCTTATAGTGTGTTTTGTTGTGCCTTGTGGCTTTTCTTGCATGGTAAACAGTACTGCTTAATGAATAATACAGCACAGTGTAATAACTAATGGGGCAAAACAGCTTGAACAAACAACTGCCATGACAGGCTTACAGGTTCTGTGACAGGCTTACTGGCAGGCAACACCCAGATCCAGAAGCTATGAGCTGACTCCACCCAGGGAAGGCAT
Organism: Peromyscus leucopus; assembly: GCF_004664715.2. Classification (NCBI taxonomy): domain Eukaryota; kingdom Metazoa; phylum Chordata; class Mammalia; order Rodentia; family Cricetidae; genus Peromyscus; species Peromyscus leucopus. Next base: position 140,845,997 of record NC_051065.1, read on the forward strand.
GCATCTAAGGGGAAATACCTGACATTCCAACCATTCCTTATACCCCTAGACAAAGGACAGCCAATCACGGTCCTGAACCCTGGTAATTCCCTGACCCCAACCTCTGCTGTGATAAAAGCCCCACCTTCTGCTCTCACCTCTGCATAGGACAGAGAGACCAAGCTCTGAGCTTGAAATAAAGGCTCTTTGCTTTTACATATGGGATTCATTCTCTGTGGTGGTCTTTTGGGGGTCCCCATGATCTGGACATAACAGTGTGTTAAGTGCAGTTCATTTAAAAAGAAACTTCTAGCATGTTTCACATGCTTTACATCATCTTACTTTCTCTGCAACATGGGAGAGTTCCCTTTGCCCCTCATCTTTGCTACTTCAGATATTATCAGTGCTTTGGATTTTTACCATTGTGATGAATTGAGGAATTCACATGTCTCTAAGAACTAATGATACAAACGATCTTTTTTCAAATACTTACTGGTCACTCATATGTTTTCCTTTGTCAATTATCTGTTTATATATTCTCACCTCCTATTGGCTTCGTCTGTCCTCTAATAACACTGTAAGAGGTTTGTGTATAAATATAATTTGTATACATTGTATTTGATAGAATTGTGTGCTGTAATATTTTCTACTGTCTAGTCTGCATGTTCTGAAATAAATCATTCAATAAAATAATTTTAACATTTTATTCAAGTTTGACTTACCACTTTTTCATGCTCTCATATTGTCTTTTCTTACTATAAATTTGCATAGATTTTATCAGTGTTATTTTTTCTAGATATTATATAGTTTCAACTTACACATTTAGCTCAAGGTAACATTTTTTTCATTTCGGTCTTTTATTTATATGTTCTGTTATGTGTGCACATGTGCTGTGCATGTTTGTGTGTGTGCGTGTGTGTGATCATTTATCATGTCTGTATGGGTACTTCACAGGCCAGAAAAGGGCATTAGATCCCCTGGACCTGGTCTTTCATGAGTTTGAGAGCCACCCAAATGCTGGGAACTGATCTTAGATCCTTTGTAAGAGTAGCATGTTCCTTCCTCTTTTTAAAAAATCATAACAAACCATTGGTTCAAATATTAAGGCACTCCATGTAGTTAAAAGGGAGGTTTATTTTGTGGGGTAACTTACAAGTGAAGGGATAGGTCACAGGGTCTGGGAAAGGTGAAGCGCAGCCCAGCGGTGTTCTCTGGAGAACTCTGCTTGGGCTACCTCCAGCATCCAGGGTTCAGGAACCAAGAGAGCAGGCCCATCAGGATCTCAGGTCTTCAGGGTCCTCTCTCAGCTCTGCCTTGTAGTTGTGACAGTTACTGAAGCCTCAATGGGTGTGGTACTTCAAGGTCAAAGCTGGAACAGCTACCCACTACATCTTCCTTTTTTGTCTAAATAAGGAGGTTCTAACCTAATACAAGACTATATACAATATGAATGATTATCATATATTGTCCAGGAGTAATAAGGGATAATGACCTAGATAAGATGGAACTACAACCAACCCGAAAAATATCAAACAAGGGACACATACTAAAATCCAGAGATGTCTGGAGCATAGGTAAATGACATGTTATACAGATCATTCCAAAAGGTGTCCTATCCTAAAGAACCTAAATCTAATACTTAATATGTTCTATCTAAGACAACACACACACACACACACACACACACACACACACACACACATATATACACACATATATGTATACACACAGAGACACACACACAGATATATATATATATACTAAGTTGTAACTATAACTGCTAGTCTTCAATCACATCAAAGACCTGAGAAGGAATAAAATGATACCTGAGAAGTGGAAGATGGATGCAAACAACTTTTGGGAGTCTTTCAAGAGTAGACAGAAACAGCTGGCAGCCTGGACAGTCACCTAATGTTTCTCAGCATTGTTGGCGCATTCAAATTAGCTACATGTCTAGAGTATTTGACAGACCATTTTCAGAAGCAGGAATTCTGAAAGATCATCTTACCCTGTCTTGGTGGAGTTCAGTAGTCACTTTTCCTTGTGTCCCGCTTGTCCAGAAAGGACAGCATTTGTACTGTCAGCAGTCTAGGCAAGGGTAGTTCTTTGCCCAGGAGGCCATTTTGTGCCAAGAAGACAAACTTCCAAATGGTAAGGTCTTAGAAGCCCAACATTCTCTCAGGATCAAATTGGTGCAGCCAGGAGTATTTGTGTCTCACATCAACAGAATGCAACAGAGTTATTTGAATGCCATATTCTCTAGGTCCATGAAGTGTTTGAAGATTACCTGTCCATCTGACCTATGTATCTGTAAACCTGGATAACCTAACTGACGTAACTATAGAGATGACAAGCATAGGTGACTATAAATCTATAAGTGTTATCTACCTAAATAACCTAAGGACTAAGGCTTCCTGTAAACAAGGTAACAGTCTGTAAGCAAATGTACAGTAAAGGGACAATGACTTCAAAATTGTGACAATACACAAAATATCCTTAACAGAGGTAGGAATGTATAGTGCAATATGCAATATGACAATAATCCTAAATATATATGAATATACAAAATATCCTAAACAGAGGTAGAACATATATCCATACATACAGTATGACAGATATAAATTTATACTTGTATCAATACACAAATATTTCAAATAAGAGTAGAAATATATGTACATTATAACAAGTATAGTTCTGTATTTGTATCAATATACAAATTATCTTAAACAGAAATATAAAAATAGTTCACATTTGTATCAACATGTAAGAATACATAACAGTGCAAATTATCTAAGGCTGCTATTTTACTAAATTTGTTTACTAGTGTATATAATAATCTATCATAATATCTTATACCTACCCATTCTACTTTTTCTTTTCTTTTTTGTTTTGTTTTTTTGAGACACTTTTTCTTTTCTTAAGGAGAATACTGAGACTAATATTTTCTTCCACCCTCAACTCTATAACCATCATTCATAACCCTGAGAAATATGAAACCTTTTGGAGAAAGGGCGTTGTTTTCTTAGAATTGCTTCTTGCTGTTTAGGGGGTGATGGTATCTCTGTTGGATACTGTAAGAAAGCTCAGATAGTTAAGTCTCAGTTACACTAAGTGTAGATTCTGCAGCAAGTCTCAGAGTAATGAGCAAGATTGTCTGAAATTCTGGCTAGAAGTGTAATATGATGATGAGTACTATGGCATCATTCTGGACTGGGTAGCATTATTGTTGGGGCCCCATCTTTCTTCTGGAGACATCAGAGATTACTATTGGAAAAACTTATTTTTTACCATGGAAAACTTGAACATTATTAATATATCAAAATGGAAAGTTTGGATTTAAAGATGACATGACTCATAAGAAACGATTCCAAGAAAATCCTTATCAAAGGTAAGCATGGAGAGAATTAGAATCTTGAAGACAATGATCCCTTTCATTGGTCTCCTTCTGTCTCACACCAGAGGACTCTTCTGATATGGGACTGAAGAATCTCTCAACCCATTCATTTAGCAATATGCTTGGGTTTAGAGAAGGCGTAAGCCAATTCCATCTCCAAGGCCAGCTTGGTTTTTTAATTGAATTGCAACCACAACTTTACTAGATTGAAAGAGATGTAGATGTTAGGCAGTGAGATTTTACCAAGTGTAAATTGGTACCAATAGATTCTTTCTTTCTGCTGTAGACATCAAGATATCCAAGGCCTTATGATTTCTGGAAGATGGGTATTTCCATTATCCTGGAAAGACAAAAACAGAACCCTACCCCAACCTTTGATTGTTAAATTTTTCTTACAACTTGTAGAGATGTCACATTGGTGGATGTCCTTTTACTTCTCCTCATCAAGGGGTTTCTCCTGTTCGAATTGAATTTTTATTAATTTTGTTGGTATCCATAGCTTTTCTTCTCCTGCAGAAACAAAAGCAAAACCCCTTTTCCAGCATAGGAGATATCCAGGTTTCCATTCTGAGGTCAACAGATCTTTGAAATAAACCAGTTGGTTTAGCTCAGGAGTTTTGTCTGTTGTCCAATGTCTCTCTGCAGCTTTTGTTCCTTTCTCATCAGCACTGAGAAAATTCAAGGTTAATAAAGCACTATGCAATCTATTTCTAGGAGTCATTGTTACCTGTTGCTGTTTATTTAGCATACCCTTTAAAGTTCGATTGGATCTTTCTATGATTGCTTGGCCTGTGGGATTGTGTGGTATACCTGTAACATGCTTTATATTATAATAAACAAAAAACTGTCTCATTTTATTGGAGACATATGCTGGGGCATTGTCTGTTTTAATTTGTACCATAACTTCTAATGGGTGTGTAATCACACAATCAGCCTTTTCAGAACTCATAGGAGTTGCCCACTGAAATGCTGAATAGGTGTCAATGGTATGGTGTACATACTTTAATCTTCCAAATTCTGCAAAATGAAACACATCCATCTGCCAAATTTCATTTCTTTGTATAACTTTTGGATTGCTCCCTGCAGATAATGGAGTTTGGTTAGAGAAGGAACAAGTAGGATATTTTTTCCCCCACAATATCCTTAGCATGTTGCCAAGTGATGGAGAAAACCTTCTTCAAACCTTTGCTATTTACATGGTGTTTCTTATGAAAATCTGAAGCTTCTAGCACATTACCTTTTAGTAACTGATCGATCTCATCATTACCTTGTGCTAGAGGTCCTGGCAGACCTGTATGGGATCTGATAATTATTTTATATATATAGGATGTTCCCTTTTTCTGATGATTTCCTGCAATTGTATGAATAATGAAGTTAATTCTATATTATCAGGAATAAATTCAGCAGTTTCAATATGTAAAACAACTCTCTCTGCATATTGAGAGTCAGTGACTACATCGAGGGGTTTTGTGAAGTCCATCAGTACCATAAGAATGGCATACAGTTCTGCCTTTTGGACAGAGTTGTATGGACTTTGTACCACTTTACTTAAGTCTCCTGATTTGTATCCCACTTTCCCTGATTTATTTGCATCAGTATAGAATGTGAGGACTCCAGAAATTGGCTTTTGTTGTACAACAGAAGGAAGGACCCATTCAGTCCTCTTCATGAATTCTATTCTCTTGCTTTTGGGATAATGGTCATTAATCTCTCCCAGAAAGTTACTGCAGGCTCTCTGCCAGTATTCATTGTTTCCATAGTGATGATATTTCCTCATTAGTTAAATATACTTCATTTTCAGCTGGGTCCATTCCTGTCAACTGGCGATGTCTTAATTTACCTTTTTGAATCAAATCAGAGATCTTTTCTATATAAGTCTTTAACTTCTTATTTGGATTACGTGGTAGGAATATCCATTCCAATATAATATCTTCCCTCTGCATCAAAACACCTATGGGGGAATGTCTGGAGGGGAGCATGACAAGAATGCATTCAAGTTCTGGATCCAAATGTGCTTCTCGAATTGTCTTTTCTACTAGAGCCAATTCCTTCTTAGCTTCGGCTGATAATTCTCTTGGACTATTTAATTCTTTGTCCCCTTCTAGAATATTAGCCAAATTTTTTAGTCCATCTTTGGGTATTCCCATGATACCCAGTAAGTTGGAAATGCTTCCTAACAACTTTTGAAAATCATTAAGAGTCTTCAATCTATCTGTCCTTAGTTGTACCTTTTGGTGTCTAATTTTTTATAGCTCTATCTTATATCCTAAGTAATTAATAGAATCTACTTTGTATTTTTTTCAGGAGCAATTTCCAGTCCCCAGTAAGGCAAAACTTTTTTTTTTTTTTTTTTACTTCTTCAAACATGCTTTCTAATGTGTCTAACTTTGGAACAGCTAATAGGATATCATTCATATAGTGATAAATTATGGATTGTGGAAACTTTACATGAATTATCTACAAAAGTTTTTGCACAAAGTATTGGCACAAGGTAGGGCTGTTTAACATTCCCTGTGGGAGGACCTTCCATTGATATCTCTTGACTGGCTGAGAATTGTTATAATTAGGTACTGTGAAGGCAAAATTTTCTCTATCATTTTCTTGTAAAGGTATGGTAAAGAAACAGTCTTTTAAGTCAATAACTATTATAGGTCATTCTTTGGGTAGCAGAGAGGGTAGGGCGTCCCAGTCTGTAGGGAGCCCATAGGCTGAATTACTTTATTAATAGCTCTCAGATCTTTCAGTATTCTCCAATACCAGACTTTTTAAAATTATAAATACAGGAGAATTCCATGGCCTTGTAGATTTTTCAATGTGTTGAGCATTTAACTGCTCTTGAACCAGCTGTTCTAAAGTTTGTAGCTTCTCTTTTGTCAAAGGCCATTGTCCAACCCAGACAGGTTTATTAGTTAGCCATTTTAAAGGTAAGGCAGTTGGTACTTCTAAGAGTTTAACAACAGTCATGCTCTGTTTGTGAACAGCCTGAATGTTTGGTAACTGATTTTTATAGCATGTCATGATATTATTCCTAGAAACATGCATTGGTCTATATTCCTTTTCTGAAAGTGTAGGAATTTTAATCTGGGTATTCCACTGTTGTAACAGTATTCAGCCCCAAAGATTTACTGCTACATTTGCTACATATGGCTTCAACCTTCCTCTCTGTTCTTCTGGCTCTATGCATTAACCCATCTTGAACTCTGTTTTATCTGAGATAGGGTGCCAATCCCTAAAAGTTGGACATCTACCTCTTGAAAAGGCCAATTTGGATGCCATGATTTTAGTGTAATTACAGTCACATCTGCACCTGTGTCTACCAGGCCCCCCAGAACCAGGCCATTAATTCGAATTCTAAGCTTTGGTCTTTGTTCATTTATGGAAGTCTGCCAAAATATTTGTTTTATAGTGTTCTTTGTAAACTGTGATTCATCTATCAAAGCTGTTTTATCATCCATTGCAATATCGGTTTTTACATTAGGCATTGGTTCATTCAGTTGTCCTGGAGAGGAATTTCTTCCACAGTGACTGGGAATGTTCCGTACTACATTTGATTTGAGGGCCTGCAAGAGGCCCCCTGAGGCGTTTCCTGCCAGTAAAGGGTTGCCTTGTATATCTATTTTTGATCTGCACTCACTGGTCCAGTGTTGGCCTTTGCCACATCTTCTACTTAATCCAGGAGGTGGTTGGGGTCTCCTGTTTAGGCTATTCCTAGAAGTATTACTTCTAGGAGTACCCCATGTACAGTTTTTACTTATATGACCTGGTGTACCACACTTAAAAATTTTGGTACTATGGGGCCTTCTTTCACCTCTGGGATTTGTCTCTGTTTTCCAAGCCTCATTACTGTAGTTAAGAGACTCAACACCATTAGTATATTGAATCCATTCTTCCAAATGAGCTGATCTGATCTTTAATGGTGTAAGTATTCTTCTGCATTCTGCATTAGCATTGTCTGTCACTCTGGAAGCTGATAACACAGTGGTTACTCAGTCTACAAGACTGGGTGCCTTGGTAGTCCCAGTGTGGCACCAAAAATCTTTAAGTTTCCTGGTGAGCAACTGATTCTTAGTCCATGATAGAAGCATGGAAACTGGCTCTAACACCAGCCAATTCTAATTTATGGTGAGTTGAAATGAAAGCCAACCACAGTAAAAGGCCCCCAAGCTGTTAACTCCCAGTAAACTTTTATCTAACTTCTGGATAGTGTTAATCTGCTTGCTCCTAACCGTCCCCTAAGATTTCTGATGTTCAGGTCAAGATTGCAGAATAGGTGTTAGGGTATTTTATATTCTCATCTATGCTTTTCTTTTCCTTTGTATGAATTGGCTCCTGGCATGCTTGACTTTTTAGGCTTGACTTAAAGCAACTTATAGAAAATGCCAATTAGAAAAGTATTGTCCAGTTTTTTTTTGGTATGGAGATTTCTTTTCTGTAGTTAAATCAGCAGAACAACATTTTTCTTTACTCCTCACTTGAAGAAGCTACATTTTGTTGGTACCCAATAATCATACCTTTATTGAAAGTGTTTATTCTGCTCTCCAACCATTCTTTAAGTTTTTTTGGAAATTCAGCACCAAGTAGGCTTTCCACACCATAGCATTTGTTGATAGGTTTTCTTGTTCTTCACCCTTACTGCTGAGTATTGTCTTTGTAACTTAGTCTCAGGTGGACGATATTCATTTTTGTGACAAAGGAAACCTTTTATTTGCCACAAAACTTTGTATACATGTGTTCATACTAAGGAGCTGTGAATTTCAGCACAGAGAGAAGTGTGTTTTGGATGTAATGCAAAAGGGATTCTAATTTCTCACATACAATCTTGAGCATTTTATGACTCTACAGCCAAAGCAACAACAGGGACTAGCAAGAAATAATGATGAAAATATGTCCATTAGGGTCTCTCATAATATCATAATAATTCATGCAAATACCCTTTTTTTCTTTCTGGTTCTGTGCTACTGTGGACTGTGTAACTGTTCACTGTGTAACGGGAAGAGGGCAGGGAAGTATTTCCTCAGTACCAGCCTGGGTCTATTTAGGAACATCTTAAAAGAGGTTTTTATTTTATGTGTATAGATGTTTTGGTTACATGTATGTCTGTGTATGAGGTATGCTCTAATGCTCCTGGAGGCCAGAGAGGGCATCTGTAACCCTTCAACTGGACTTACAGATAGTTGTTAACCATTTTGTGGGTGCTGGGAATCAAAACTGCATCCGCTGGAAGAGCAGCCAGTGCTCTTACATGCCTAGCCCTCTCTATGGCATTCTATGTATATATATTTCTCCATATATATATTTTTTTAATCAGGAATATGAATGACAGCAAAGACTATTTGAGTATCCTACTATTAGACTTCTATGTTTTTACCTAAAACATGTAAGAGCTGTTAATGGCTAAGTTGTAAGTTGAACCACAATCTCTGATTGTTTTCATAGCTGTATTCCTAGCCTTAATGGATAATGTGCTAGGATATATATTATATCACAAAAAAACATAATCAGAAGTAAACAGATGATGTAACGGCTGAACGTGGTGGCTCACACTGTAATCTCAGAACTCACAAGTTGGAGGGAAGAGGATCAGGATTCCAGGCCTGTCTCAGCTGCATAGTCAGTTCTGAACCATCCTGAACTACATCAAACCACTCATCAGAAACAAAAACAATTAAAATTAAAAGAAAGAGTGCTTTGAGAAGGATGAGCTGAGTCTTCAGACTCCACAGAGGATGTAATGGAGTTGGAGAACTACTTAATGTCTCTCCTCTGAACTATGATACAGTGAGAGGACAGGAAATGATGAGGCAAAAGTCTTGAGGATCGGTGCTTACCCGTTTTCTCCATAAATGAATTTTATCCCCTGATATCAAAGAGCCCAGATACTCATCTGAAGCCCCTTTAGATGTGCCTTTTATCATTATTACTGAGTTCTCAAAGCATCTTTCTCATTTCCTCAATCCCAGTGCTTTAGGTCCAGCAAGGGCTCTGCAGGTAGGCATGATAATGCAGAGTATTAGAACAGCTGTGACTATGAATCTGAGGAAATATAGGGTGTCTATGAGCACAGGAAATATAAAAATAGAGTTTGTTTCTTTTCTTAAGAGCTGTGATATTTACCCTATTTTAGGTTTGTGAAAGTTCTACTTTAAGACAGAAATACCAAGAGGTGTCAAGCTGGACAGGATAAGCCAGTCTTCACAGCCAGTGCCCACACACATATATATTGTGTAAATGTGTTTTTCTCTACAAAAATGAATTTAGAAGACAAAATTAAAGAAAACAAACACTTCCTTCAAGTTTTCCACATTTCTGTGTTGTTGGCTGGTCATGATGAAGTTCAATATTTCCTTGTTTGTGCTTTTCTACAGTGGGTGCATTTTAGGTAGAAAGCCACAATTTTGAAATCACACGTTCCGTCAGGCTGAATGATAGACCTCTGTAAAACTTTTAAAGACCAATGTCCCCTTATTTCCATGCTACACAAAATGATAATTAGTACTGGGACATGCTCTTTTCACAATGATGATTTTCTTTGCTCTGTTTTGTTGATTTAAGAGCTTTCAGTCCCCTGGCACCTCATTGCTATACCTCTGAATCCTTTATTCCATTCTGCCCCTAACAGTTGCAGTGTTGGTGACACACAGTGAGTAAATTGTGTGCATCTTTGTTGCCTTTCTGCCTAAGTAATAACTTTAGCCACTAATTACACAGATAACACACTCTGTCAGTGATCCTTACTGTAATCAGTGATGTAGTCCAGTAATAGAGCATGGCCATCCCCAACACCCCACCAAACAAAATATTGTACTGAGGTTTTATATCAACATAAACAGCACACATTTTAATGTACTCAACTTGACACATTTGGGTATGCGAGCATACCATTGAAGGCATCACCACAATCAGAGGAAAATACTATCACCTTCAAAAATTCTCTTGTGTATCTCTTGCTTATACTAAGGGAAGAGCATCTAATATGGACCACAGCAAAACTCTTAGTGCACAGTAGAATGTGAAACACTGCAGGCACTGTTCATTCCTGTGGATCTACAATTTCATCATACTTGTGAATGCCTCTGAGTATCAAGTGCTTGTTTTCCTGCCTTCCAGCTTCTGGTATCTCACAAGCCTCTGCTTCTCAGAGTTTGGCTGTGTTAAAACCCTCATCTGAGTGGAGTCATATAATGTTTACCTTAATTGTTCTAGTATAATAAAAACTCAGGAGTCAGAAATTGAGATTAAAGACCTGATAAAGCCAAGGAACAGCAGAGTAGATTGGCTGACACTCTCTCCACATTTTGCTCTATTCAACAGTCCCAGAAATCCCCTCTTCTCTCTTCCTGTTCTTTCTACTAGACCTACACAGTCATCCAACAACTTTATGACTAATCCTGGCCAGCCAATCATTGACTCCATCCTTTAATTCAAGGTGCCTTGATTGGCATGGTGGAAAGGCTGTAAGAATAATTCCATAACATTTCCCTCTTTTTGTATGAATAAAAAGGAAAAGTTTTAACTTTAACATAGTAAAGTTATATACAATAAGAACAACCATTAAGTAAGAAATACATTCACAATGTCCATTCCACTAGTATTTGGCAAATTCAGAGAAAATATTATCTTTTTTTTTATTATTTTACAACACCATTCAGTTCAACATAATAGCCACAGATTCCCCTGTTCTCCCCCTCTCGCCCCCCTCCCCCCAACCCACCCCCCATTCCCACCTCCTCCAGATCAAGGTCTCCCATGAGGACCGGGGTCGACTTGGTAGACTCATTCCAGGCAGGTCCATTCCCCGCCTCCCAGACCGAGCCAAGTGTCCCTGCATAAGTCCCAGGATTCAAACAGCCAACTCATGCAATGAGCCCAGGACCCGGCACCAATGCACAGCTGCCTCCCAAACAGATCAAGCCAAATGAGTGTCTCACACATTCAGGGGGCCTGATCCAGTTGGGGGCCCCTCAGCCTTTGGTTCATAGATCCTGTGCTTCCATTCATTTGGTTATTTGTCCCTGTGCTTTATCCAACCTTGGCTTCAACAATTCTCGCTCATATAAACCCTCTTCTTTCTCACTAATTAGACTCCCAGTGCTCCACCAGGGGCCCAGTCGTGGATGTCTGCATTCAGATTCCTCAGTCCTTGGATGGGGTTTATGGCACAACTATCAGGGTGTCTGGCCATCCCATCACCAGAGTAGGTCAGTTCCTGCCGTCTCTCGACCATTGCCAGCAGTCTTTTGCGGGGGTATCTTTGTGGATCTCCGTGGGCCTCCCTAGCTCTCTGCTTCCAGGTAGCCTCACTGGTGATGTGAGTAGCAGTCCAGTCATCCTTGTTCCACATCTAGCATCTTCCTATGAGTGAGTACATACCATATTTGTCTTTCTGAGTCTGGGTTACCTCACTCAGGATGATTTTTTCTAGATCCATCCATTTGCCTGCAAACCGTATGATGTCATTGTTTTTCTCTGCTGAGTAGTATTCCATTGTGTATATGTGCCACAATTTATTTATCCATTCTTCAGTTGAAGGGCATCTAGGTTGTTTCCAGGTTTTGGCTATTACAAACAATGCTGATATGAACATAGCTGAGCACGTGCTCTTGTGGTATGATTGAGCATTTCTTGGGTATATGCCCAGGAGTGGTATAGCTGGATCTTGGGGGAGATTGATTCCCAATTTTCTAAGAAAGCGCCATATTGATTTCCAAAGTGGTTGTACAAGCTTGCATTCCCACTAGCAGTGGAGGAGAGTTCCCCTAGTTCCACATCCTCTCCAGCATAAAGTGTCTTCAGTGTTTTTGATCTTAGCCACTCTGACAGGCATAAGGTGGTATCTCAGAGTTGTTTTGATTTGCATTTCCCTGATGATTAGGGATGTTGAGCAATTCCTTAAATGTCTTTCAGCCATTTGGGTTTCCTCTGTTGAGAATTCTCTGTTTAGTTCTAAAGCCCATTTCTCAATTGGACTGTTGGTCGTTTTGATGTCTAATTTCTTGAGTTCCTTATATATTCTGGATATCAGTCCTCTGTCACATGTGGGGTTGGTGAAGATCTTTTCCCATTCTGTAGGCTGTCGCTTTGCCTTGTTGACCGTATCCTTTGCTCTACAAAAGCTTCTCAGTTTCAAGAGGTCCCATTGATTGATTGTTTGTCTCAGTGTCTGTGCTACTGGTGTTATATTTAGGAAGTGATCTCCTATGCCAATGCGTTCAAGACTATTTCCTATTTTCTCTTCTAGCAGGTTCAGAGTAGCTGGATTTATGTAGAGGTCTTTGATCCACTTGGACTTAAGTTTTGTGCACGGTGACAGATATGGATCTATTTGCAGCCTTCTACACGTTGATATCCAGTTATGCCAGCACCATTTGTTGAAGATGCTTTCTTTTTTCCATTGTACACTTTTGGCTTCTTTGTCAAAAATTATATGTCCATAGGTGTGTGGGTTAATGTCAGGGTCTTCAATTCGATTCCATTGGTCCACATGTCGGTTTTTATGCCAATAGCAAGCTGTTTTTATTACTGTAGCTCTATAGTAGAGCTTGAAGTCAGGGATTGTGATGCCTCCAGAAGTTGTTTTATTGTACAGGTTTCTTTTAGCTATCCTGGGTTTTTTGTTTTTCCATATGAAGTTGAGTATTATTCTTTCCAGGTCTGTGAAGAATTGTGTTGGTATTTTGATGGGGATTGCATTGAATCTGTAAATTGCTTTTGGTAAGATTGCCATTTTTACTATGTTGGTCCTGCCTATCCATGAGCATGGGAGATCTTTCCATTTTCTGACATCTTCTTCAATTTCTTTTTTCAGGGACTTAAAGTTCTTGTCATATAGGTCCTTCACTTGCTTGGTTACTGTTACCCCAAGGTATTTTATGTCATTTTTGGCTATTGTAAAGGGTGATGTATCTCTAATTGCCTTCTCAGCTTCTTTGTCCATTGTATATAGGAGGGCTACTGATTTTTTTTGAGTTGATCTTGTATCCTGCTATGTTGCTGAAGGTGTTTATAAGCTTTATCAATTCCTGGGTGGAATCTTTGGGGTCACTCAAGTATACTATCATGTCATCTGCAAATAGGGAAAGCTTGACTTCTTCCTTTCCAATTTGAATCCCCTTAATCTCCTTATGTTGTCTTATTGCTCTGGCTAGAACTTCAAGTACTATATTGAATAAGTATGGGGAGAGTGGACAGCCTTGTCTCGTTCCTGATTTTAGTGGAATTGCTTTGAGTTTCTCTCCATTTAATTTGATGTTGGCTGTTGGTTTGCTATATATTGCCTTCATTATGTTTAGGTATGTTCCCTGTATTCCTGATCGCTCCAAGACTTTTATCATGAAGGGGTGTTGGATTTTGTTAAGTGCCTTTTCTGCATCTAGTGAGATGATCATGTGGTTTTTTTCTTTGAGTTTGTTTATATGGTGTATTACATTGATGGACTTTCGTATGTTGAACCACCCTTGCATCCCTGGGATGAAGCCTACTTGATCATGGTGGATAATTGTTCTGATGTGTTCTTGGAGTCTGTTTGCCAGTATTTTATTGAGTATTTTTGCATCAATGTTCATGAGGGAGATCGGTCTGTAGTTCTCTTTCTTTGTTGCATCCTTGTTTGGTTTAGGAATCAGGGTAATTGTAGCCTCATAGAAGGAGTTTGGTAATGTTCCTTCTATTTCTATTATGTGGAACAATTTAGAGAATATTGGTATTAACTCTTCTTTGAAGATCTGGTAGAATTCTGCGCTGAAACCATCTGGTCCTGGGCTTTTTTTGGTTGGGAGACTTTTAATGACTGTTTCTATTTCCTTAGGGGTTATTGGACTATTTAAATAGTTTATCTGGTCTTGATTTAACTTAGGTATGTGGTACCTATCCAGAAAAATGTCCATTTCTTTTAGGTTTTCCAGTTTTGTGGAGTAGAGTTTTTTGAAATATGACCTTACAATTCTCTGGATTTCCTCAATGTCTGTTGTTTTGTCCCCCTTTTCATTTCTGATTTTGTTGATTTGGATTCTCTCTCTCTGTCTTTTGGTTAGTTTGGATAAGGGCTTGTCTATCTTGTTGATTTTCTCAAAGAACCAACTCTTTGTTTCATTAATTTTTTGTATTATTCTCTTAGTTTCTAATTTATTAATTTCACCTCTCACTTTGATAATTTCCTGGCGTCTATTCTTCCTGGGAGACTTTGCTTCTTCTTGTTCTAGAGCTTTCAGATGTGCTGTTAAGTCACTAGTGTGGGATTTCTCCAACTTCTTTATGTGGGCATTTAGTGCTATGAATTTCCCTCTTAACACTGCTTTCATTGTGTCCCGTAAGTTTGGGTATGTGGTGTCTTCATTTTCATTGATCTCTAGGAAGTCTTTAATTTCTTTCTTTATTTCTTCCTTAACCCATTGGTGATTCAATTGAGCATTATTCAGTTTCCATGAGATTGTAGGTTTTCTGTAGTTTTTGTTGTTGTTGAAATCTAGCTTTAAACCATGGTGGTCTGATAGAACACAGGAGGTTATTCTGATTGTTTTGTATCTGTTGAGATTTGCTTTGTGGCCAAGTATGTGGTCGATTTTTGAGAAAGTTCCATGGGGTGCTGAGAAGAAGGTATATTCTTTCTTGTTAGGATGGAATGTTCTGTAGATATCTATTAGGTCCAATTGGGTCATGACATCAGTTAAGTCCTTTATTTCTCTGTTAAGTTTGGATTTGGGAGATCTGTCCAGTGGTGAAAGTGGGGTGTTGAGATCTCCCACTATTAATGTGTGGGGTTTTATAAGTGGTTTAAGCTTTAGTAATATTTCTTTTACATATGTGGGTGCCCTTGTGTTTGGGGCATATATGTTCAGAATTGAAACTTCATCTTGGTCGATCTTTCCTGTGATGAGGATGTAATGTTCTTCTTGATCTCTTTTGATTGATTTTAGTTTGAAGTCTATTTTGTTGGATATCAGGATGGCTACCCCTGCTTGTTTCTTAAGACCATTTGATTGGAAAGTCTTTTCCCAGCCTTTTATTCTTAGGTAGTGTCTGTCTTTGAATTTGAGATGTGTTTCTTGTATGCAGCAGAAAGATGGGTCCTGCTTTCGTATCCATTCTGTAAGCCTATGTCTTTTTATAGGTGAATTAAGTCCGTTGATATTAAGGGATATTAATGACCAGTGATTCTTCATCCCTGTTATTTTTGGTGGTAGTGTGTGTGTACTTCTCTTCTTTGGGGTTTACTGTTGTGGCTTTATCTATTGCCTGTGTTTTCAAGTGTGTATCTGACTTCCTTTGGTTGGAATTTTCCTTCTAGTGCTTTCTGTAGGGCTGGGTTTGTGGATAGGTATTGTTTAAATCTGGCTTTGTCTTCGAATGTCTTGTTCCTTCCATCTATGATGATTGAAAGTTTTGCTGGGTATATTAGTCTGGGCTGACATCCATGGTCTCTTAGTGTTTGCATTACATCTGTCCAGGTCCTTCTGGCTTTCAAAGTCTCCATTGAGAAATCGGGTGTTATTCTGATGGGTTTACCTTTATAGGTCACTTGGCCTTTTTCCTTGGCTGCTCTTAATATACTTTCTTTATTCTGTACATTTAGTTGTTTAATTATTATGTGTCGAGAGGACTTTTTTGGGGGGTCTAGTCTGTTTGGTGTTCTATAGGCTTCTTGTATCTTCATAGGCATTTCTTTCTTTAAGTTGGGAAAGTTTTCTTCTATAATTTTGTTGAATATATTTTCTGTGCCTTTGAGTTGGTATTCTTCACCTTCTTCTATCCCTATAATTCGTAGGTTTGGTCTTTTCATGGTGTCCCAAATTTCTTGGACATTTTGGTTCATGACTTTGTTGGCTTTAGTGTTTCCTTCGACTGATGAAACTATTTCTTCTACTGTATCTTCAATGCCAGAAATCCTCTCTTCCATCTCTTGCATTCTGTTGGTTATACTTGCATCTGAAGTTCCCAATCTTTTACTCAGGTTTTCTATTTCCAGCATTCCCTCTGTTTGTGTCTTCTTTATTTTTTCAATTTCCCTTTTCAGTTCTTGGACTGTTTCCTTTGTTTGTTTCATTACTTTTTCATGATTTTCTTTCAGTGCTTTATTGTTTTCTTGCAGGACTTTATTGTTTTCTTCCAGGAGTTTATTGTTTTCTTGTAGGGCTTTATTGTTTTCTTGGAGGGCTTTATTGTTTTCTTGGAGGGCTTTATTGTTTTCTTCTAATTTGTTTGCCCTTTCCTCTAGTTGTTTACAGCGTTTTTCCAATTTTCTTGTCTTTTCCTCTACACAAGCCTCTACCTTCATGAAGTTACTCATAAGGCTACTTTCTTCTGCTTCTTCCAATTTTTGGTGTTCAGGTCTAGATGTTGGAGGCGGGCTAGGTTCTGGTGATGCTGTACTGCTCTTCATTTTGTTGTATGTACTTCTGCCTTGATGTCTGCCCATCTCCTCGTGGTTCCTTCTTGGTCTTATCAGTGTACTTGTTTCAGAAAGAGCTGACAGATTCAGGAAGTCTCTCTCTCTCTTGTCCAAAAGGGAGTTCTCTTGTCCAACTCTCTGGTCCAGAAGGGAAGTCGGGGGCAGGATGGGAGCTGGGGGCCGGTCTCTAAGAGTCAGGAAGTAGCTGGGGTCTCGGGCAGATGGGAGTGGGGGCAGGGCGCAGAGATTGCAGGGGCTGCCGGGGGGCTTGGAGAAGGGGATCCCTCCCGGTGGGCCTAGAAGGGGACCCGTCCGGTGGCCAGAGCCTGTGGCCAAGTTGGGCAAGTCTTCCCGGAGTGGCTGGTGCCCAGGGATGTTGGACCCGGATACTCACCTCTCGGGAAAATATTATCTTATCTATCCTATCTTGGCGATAGTTTTTTACCTAATTGACTTTCTATCATGACTAAGGAAAACTGTAACTATAACTATCTAATCTTCAATCTGAACAGAGACCTGAGAAGGATATAATATTGCTTGATTAAACAGGAAGTGCAGAGCAAGAAACTTTCAAAACTATAAAAATAACAGAGACATTCATCTGTCTGGACAGTTACCCAAGGTTCCTCTGCAATGTTAGGGCACCCATCTTCAGCCTCAAGGCCTCGAAGATCTGACAGACTTTTGTGTGAAGTAGGAATTTTAAAGGACTGTCCCACCTTGTCTTCGCAAATTTGCAAGTCTTGTGTATGTGTGTGTGTGTGTGTGTGTGTGTGTGTGTGTGTGTGTGTTTCCTGCTTCTTCAGTTTGAGTAACATACTGTCAGCAATCCAGTTTCTTGCCCAAATGGCTATCTTTGTCATATTGAAAGCAAACTCCAAATGGAGATTCTTCAATGGCCCTCATTCTTTTTTGAAGCAAACTGCTACTTCCAGGAGCAGATGTATCTAACAGTCAAAAAAAATTTTAGGTTATTAAACATCTTAAATGCATATTTTGTAGATTTCTGAAGCATTTAAAGATCATCTATCTATCTAAAATATATCTGTTTAATCTTCAAAATATACCAAATAAGACCACTTAATAAAACATAGCTAGTATGACTCTTGTAGATGGCTAACTACTAACATGTATTTGTTTATTATCCTAGACAGCTTTCATAGATTAGAACTTTACATTAAATTTTCAAATGAGCTGCATAGGTACAATACCTGAAAACAGAATAGAAACATATCTACAATATTGCAAAAATAACCTTAAATTTGTATCAATATACAAAAATATTTTAAACAAGAGTAGAAACATGTACAGTATAGTAAAAATGACCTTAATTTTCATCAAAATATACAAAAATCCATACCAATGTAAATTATTTAAGACTAGTAGTTGCCTTTTTAGTTTAAAAGTATATGTAATAATCTACCTTTTTATCTGATCATTCCTATAACCCCTTTTTCTTTACAGAATAAAATCCTAGAATCTAATCTCCTTTGTTCCTGACCATGATCAATACCAACTTGTAACCATCTCCCTTAAATAATGATAAATGTTTACCAAATGACCAAAACCTACCCACCCCACCTTTTGGGAATGTGGATATTATGTTCTTAAAATTACTTTCTGCTGTCTGGTGTTGATGGTATCTTTAGAGGACTCTGAAAAACTTGAGTTAAAGTTTAAGTCCTGGGAGAGCTAGCTGTTGTCCGGTCCAGAAAATTTTAACTATAAATGTCTAATTATCAACCCTATCAGAGACTCAAGATGAACATACTATTACCTACATAAACAGGAAGTGCAGAGCCAACAACTTCCAATACTATAAAAATGATGGAAACAGCTGGACAGTTACCCAAGTTTCTCCTGTAATATTGGGGCATCCATCTTTAGCCAACAGGCTTAGAATATCTGACAGGCTTTTCTGTGAAGTAGGAATTTTGAAAGACTCTCCTACCTTATCTTGACAAGGTTTGACAGTTACTTTCTTTTGTGTTCTGCTTGTCCAATTTGGACAGC
Source organism: Peromyscus leucopus (assembly GCF_004664715.2). Classification (NCBI taxonomy): domain Eukaryota; kingdom Metazoa; phylum Chordata; class Mammalia; order Rodentia; family Cricetidae; genus Peromyscus; species Peromyscus leucopus. The sequence goes on from NC_051065.1 coordinate 140,864,767, forward strand.
ATACTGTCAGCAGTTCCCAGTCTTACTGAGTCTGTTATTCCCAACCCTATTACTGGGGGCAGCAACACCTGGCCTGCTCTGGTTGAGTGAGTTAAGTGGAGAAGTCCCAAATGTTTTTGGCTTCCTATTGAAGAGCAATACACTTCAGTAATCAGATGAAATAGGATGCAGAAATCAGAAGTCTTGGTAAGAATGATGAGATCTAGTAACTATCATGTTAATGGTACTCAGGCAGGAATCATCATGTAATTAAGGTATCAATAGTGCAATGATGCAAGTAATTAGCAGAAACAGGAGGGCCAAAGGCCCTGTGATGGCTGACATCAGAGTTACTATCTAGGAGGAGCCTGAAAATGAACAGGGTGCGATTCACTTATTTTAGATCCCCAATTTGTTATTGCTTCTTTCAATATAGACAGATTATGTTCCTGAATGCTTTGTATAGAAATAATAATTTTCTTTTAACATCTCCACATACCTCTTTGGTTCTGTATAAAGCAGGCTAAATATCTTATCATGTTGTAGAACTATTTTAGTGAATGAATGGACAAGTTGACAAATCTGGGCCCACTTTCCTGTTATGCCATTGGACATTATAGGTTGCCATTTTGTCCCCTATACCAGGAAGTTTCCTTGTGACTCAGCATTTTAGCTTATTAGGGGTGGGTGGACAAGTGATAGTGTTCTGTCTACTGTAGCTTTTTTTAGCTGAAATGGGGCATCAATTGTCAGTGTCCAGGAAGCCTAAAAGGATAGTCAAAGGCTGGGCAATGAGGCATTCATCAGAAGTTATCTGATCCAGCTGAAGAGACAGGGAGCAATCACATTGGCTGGACTGGTCCACCTCAGCTTTCAGCAAGTGCAGGGCTTGTAGTCAGCAGCTGATGCATGGATTTGTCTGTCAGCCAGTGAAAATCTGCTGAGATAGATAATAGACTAGGGACAGAAGTTAAAATTTAAAAACTTAAAAGAAAGCTACATTTTGAACTTTTTCATTTGACCTGTGGCAGGTAAGTTCAAGCCTTATGATCTGTTTGACTCATGGGAGATTACATAAATTTTTAATTTACCACATGAGATAAAAGATTTAGATATATTAGCATTACCATTGTATTGAAATCCACATTGCAGACAAACCAGCTAACAGGTGTCTGTAGAACAGATGGAACAGAATTACTCCTTGGAGGCACAGCAAAAACTACAGATTTAGGTTAAAAAGCATGAACATTTCTTTCTTCTATCAGGAGATCTGGATATATGTCTTAGCCTAATGAAAAGTACCTTTAAGTCTATATTTAAAAGACAACCAAAGGACATTTTGAGTTTGTGACTGACTAGTAGCAATAATTTATCAGAGCTACATTAATAGCTTATCAGAACTCTATTGTAATTGTGAAAATGGAACTTTTGAAGACTTAAGGTAACAATAGCTTAAAGAGGGAAAGACATCTGGAATACTTTTCATATACCTTAAGCCATCTTTTTATATTCTCACAAATTACATCCAAACACCTCAAGACACTTTCTCTGACCTGCACAACCCAAGCTTTCTGTCCACAGATCCCTAAAAACTGCATTTACATACCTTAAGTGACTTTCCTATTCACAATTTAGTCTTTTATGTCCTCAGACCTTTATAACATGCATTTACATATTTTAAATATTTTTCTTAGAACCTCAGAATTCATTTAAGCTTTCATTTCTCAGGTCTTTATGTATCTTATAACACTTTCCTAAATCCTCATAACTTATATAGACTTTTATATACTAGAATATTTTCTTAAATTCTCAAAACTTGTATACACTTTTATATCCTAGGACATTATCTTTCTAACCAATCCTTTACCAGAGATACAGGTAGTTATTACTGAGAACAGTCATTGCAAAGTATGATCCTTTAGTTGAATGTTTGAAACCTGTTTATCCTTTAATATGAAGCCTGTGAGCAAGAGAAACCTGTCTGCCTTTTCTTAACAAGAGACCTAGTAACTTTAACTAACTAATATACTGACTAGTGAACTAGCAAGGTGGCAGTTAAACTGAAAAAGCTATCACTAGCTTAGTCATCAATTACAATCAGAGATCTGAAAAGGATAAATTTTATTTGAGAAAGCAGAAGTGCAGACCAAACAGCTTCTGAATCTCTTAAAAGAACAGAGACTTACCAGCTACCTAGACAACTATCGTGGGTTCCTCTGTGGTTGTTGGGGCAGCAACAGTCTTCAGTTCTCAGGCCCACAAAATCTGACAGACTTTCTTGTGGAGTAGGAACTTGGAGGGACTATCATACCTTGTCTACACAAAGCAGGATGGCTTCTTTGGGGGAAAGGGCCTGAGAAAAGCAAAAATGGTTCTTCTTGTGGAAAGACCCTGGAGATCCTGACACACTTGGTAAGGCTTGTGGACAGTGCAAAATCAAGGGCATGGCAATAAATAGCCTGTATGGTTTTGAGACCTGTGTTCTCAGTGACCAGTAATTCATCCTGAGGTATCTTCAGCTGCCTTGCACTTTGGTTTCAATATAATAATCCATATCTTCTGTATTTCTCTTCTTTAAAGTTACATTTTATTTTTAATTGCATTTTCATGCAATATATTTTGATCAGCTCTTTCAATTTATTCCAACCTCCCTACCCCATCTAATTGCATATTCTCTCTCTCAATCTCTTTCTCTTCTCCTTCAAAACAAAAAATTGAAAATTGAAAGAGGACCCCCAACTAAACAAAATAGAGTCTGTTTTATGTTGGTCCACTCTGAGCTTGTTAACTTGTGGGTTTCCATAAGACCTTCTTATGCTTCCTTAAATTTGGTTAATACGAGCCTTATCCACTGCAATTCTTTGTCTTCCAGGACTAAGTCATATTTAATCCTTTAATGTTCAGAATCCACTCCTCTTGATTTCATATCATATATATTCTATTATTCCTCCAACTTATTGATCTTTTTAGAAATACTAAATATTAAAAATTTTTCCCTAGTAATTCTGTGTTTGTCCTTAAATAACTTTGTTCACTAGTTACACTTCATTTTAATTTTTGTTGTTTCTTGTTGTTTTGAGATAGAGATTCGTGTCAGCCAAACTGGTCTTGAACTCCTGATCCTTGTGTTTCTATCTCTCTGGTGCTGGGACTACAGACAGGTGTGACTGTGCCTGTCCTGTCCTTTTTCTATTGAAAGATATCAACCATACTTATTAAATATGTTACTTGGTGATTCTGGCATCTGAAATTTTATGGATTTAATATACTGTTCCTGCTGACTTTTGTCATGATGTCATCTTTTGTGGTATTTACTGAATTTCTTCTTCAGCAGCTGCATAAACTATCTGAGGCATTGACAGTGGTAACTTTCTCAGGAACCTTTCATTCAATGCCTCGGAAGATAGCAGGTCTGCCACACTTCTACTTAAATGTGGTCCTGCCAGTATGGACAGCTAGGTTTCAAATATGCAGAAAAATAACATTCTCTATTATCCAAAGACACTGTCAAACAGGTTGTCACAGAGGTGGCCAGAGGACAGACACCCTCACAAGACATTAATGTGTTCAAAACACACAGAGTATTATTACTGTTATTAATTTTAATTTTTCAATAAGAAGTATAATTTCATACAAGCTAGCTGAGCTCCACCCTTCTCTACCTCCCAAGGGCTAGAATTGTTAGTGTTTGCGATGAGTAGCTACAGAGCTAATGAATTTGTTTGTAGCCAGACAGAGATGGGCAGATGATCATATTTAGAGTGAGGTCCCAGGGGCTGAGAGGACACCTGCATCCAGGGTAAATGATATTTGTAGACACTGACTATGCTGTAGAACTGTTACCCCGATGATGGTGGGATTACTAGGGCCAGACCTGAGCCTGAATGGAAGTCCAGTGGTCAGAAGGTTTCTGTGGCTTCCACAAGCATTTTCTCCAGTGGGAAGACAAAGAAGTTGTACACCTGCTTTCAACATCAGGTTGTAATGAACCTAGTAAGCAGCTTTGAGCTTCACCTGTGTTTCTTGGGGAGAAGACTAGGTGGACATCACCATGGAAGGTAAAGTTAAGAGCCCATAATGCAAAATATGTGCTCCATGTATATCTTGTGAATAGTCAGTGTCTGCTGTGTCCTTTAGTCTTTGCCTATATTCAACACATATGCTGTAATGATTGTACCCTTAATCAATTCTCAAGGCTGGCTAATGTGTATACTCACTGTATCTTACCTGTTTTGTCTGTGTTTCCTTGTTCTCTTTGTTACATTTATCTCTTTTTTCTTTTTCTATCATAAATCTAAATTCTCTATTTCTCCCTGGCTTAAATTCAGGGCTCAGGAAAGTAAATCTGTTTTGAAGTTTTATCACTTGATGTTCCACGATCCTAAATGACCTTGTGATAAAAAACCCAGAGCCAGGTATTGGGTTAAATGCTGAAAGATCAAAGAGACAAAGGAACAATCCACCAGAGAAATTTCTCACGACTACCAAATCCTCAGGCTGAATGGAAGGTGAGATCCTATCTCAATGAATCCTCTGAGTGAAAGCCTGAGTCCTCAGCTAAAAAGCTCTAGTTCCTGTCTCCTTAAGCCTTATATTCCTTTCTCCACCCAGCCATTTCACTTCCTTCCTAGTGCTAGAATTAATGGCATGTGTGTGGTGATATATTGTGTGCTCTAATAAAGCTTGCGTGAGGATCAGAGAACAGAGCCAACCATTAGATTAGACATAGAGGCCAGATAGTGGTGACACACACCCTTAATCCTATCACTGGGGAGGCAGAGATCCATCTGGATTTCTGTGAGTTCAAGGCCACAATGGAAACAGAGCCAGGCAGTGGTGGCACACACTTTTAATCCCAGTCCTGGAAAAAATAAGCCTTTAATCTCAGGAAGTGATTTCTGGGCAGAGAAAGGTATATAGGCATGAGAAAACAGGAACTCTCTCTCTCTCTTTAGGCTGAGGATTTGTAAAGGTAAGAATTAGTGGATGGCTGTTCTGCTTCTCTGATCTTTCAGTTTTCACCCTGATATCTGGCTCTGGGTTTTATTTTTTAAATGAAAGACCATCTAAGATTCAAACAACATGTGTGTGCTTCCCAAATACTGGTAGCAAAGGCTCAAGATCTCAAGTGTTGGGGTTAAAGGTGTGACTCCCAAGTAATGGGGTTAAAGTTGTGTGCCACCACTGATTGGCTCTGCTTCTCTCCTAGACTGAATCAATCTCATGTAGTCCAGATGACTTTGAACTCACAGAGATCCAGATGGATCTCTGCCTCCTGAGTGCTAGGATTAAAGGTATATGCCACCATTACCTGGCCTCTATGTTTAATCTAGTGGCTGGCTCTATCCTCTGATCCTTAGGCAAGCTTTATTTGATACACAATATATCACCACATTTCCTCCTTTTTTTGTCTAAAATAATAAAAGTTATAACTAATATAAGAAAAACTATATACAATAAGTACAATAAGTATATGCAATATATACAGTCAAGAATTACATTAACAATGTCCAGTCTATTAACATTTGATACATTCAGAGAAAATACTCTATTATTTATCCTATTTTGGTGAGTCCAAAATGTTGTACCTAATTTGCATTCTACCCTAACTTGTATTACCAACCCAAAATTATCTTTTGATTTCTTTCAAACTTATACATTTTATACCTCTTTAGTGAGTTTCTTTTCTGAATTTGTTAACAAGGAAAACACCATGACTATCTAGTCTTCAACTCATTCAGAGACTGAAGAAGGAAATAATATAAACTGAGAAAGCAGGAAGTGCAAACAAGTGACTTCCAAAAAATGTGAGAAATGACAGAAACAGCTGGCTGCCTGGATAGTCACCCAAGATTCCTCTGCAACATTGGGGCATCCATCTTTGGCCTACAGGCCTAGCATATCTGACAGCATTATCTGTGAAGCAGGTTTTTCTGAAGGGCTGTCCTACTTTGTCATGTCAAATTTCAGCAGTCCCTTATTTTATGTCCTGCTTGCCCATTTTGAACAGCATGCTGTCAGCAGTCAAGGCAAGGGCACTTTCTTCCCCAGTGGCTAACTTTTACCACAGAGAAAATAAACTCTATATGGAGTTTCTTTGATGTCCATCATCTTCTCTGAAGTAGATTGGTGCTGCCAGGATCAGACATGTCTCATAGTCACTAAAAAAAAAAAAAAGAATCTATATTATTAGAACATTTTAAATGCCATGCTATATAGATCTCTGAAGTGTTTGAAGATGATCTGCTTATCTAAAATATATCTGTTTGACCTTGAAAATGTACCTAACCTGACAAGTTCTGTTGTAATAGGTGACTATAAACTAACCTGCATTTCTTAATTACCTAAATAGTTGGTAATAATAACTTTCAAAGAGTAGCAATTTGCATTACATTGTTAAATGAGCTGCATAATTACAATACCTTGAACAAGAGTAGAAATACACATACACACACACACACACACATATATATACAGTACATTCTAACAAATATAATCTCGACTTTGTATCAATATATACAATTTGTATACAATATATAAAAATCCAATGTAATGTAAAATATTTAAAACTAGTAGTTGCTTTTTAAAAAGCAGATACAATAATCCAACTATTCATCTTATCATGTCCATATTATCTCTTTTTTCTTTTCAGAGTAGATTCAATAATCTACCCTTTTATCCTATCATTTCTATATCCCCTTTTTTCAGAGTAGATTTAATAATCTACCTTTTATTTTATAATCTCTATACCCTCTTTTTTCTTTCTTTTCAAACAAGAACCCTGAATCTATTCTCCTTTGCTTAGTTTTTTCCTGACCATTACCAATAACAACTTGTAATCAACCACCAAAACTATGACAAATATCCATAACTCATTGAATGACCAAAAACCACCCACCCTACCTCTTGGGAATGTAGGCATTATGTTCTTAAAATTACTCCCTACTGTCTGAGGACAAAGGCATCTTTAGGGGATGTCAAGTCCTTGGAGTGTTAGCTGTATCATTTGTTGTCCAGTCATTGAATAATGGGAAAGTGCAAGACCTGTCTAAGGTCCTGGCTCTAGCATTCTGTGAGGCTGGATCATCTCAGCTAGCCATCTTGAAATAGTCCTGAGACATTTGTAGTACAAAGCTGATCTTTAGGTGGTGTTTTTCAGCTTAGTTTCATTATCATAGTCCATGTAGAATCATTGTTGTGGAATCCCATCATCTTTTCAAAGACTTCAAAGGTCGCTGTTAGGTGTGGTCATAGTTCACTGCAGAAAATCTTTTTTATGTAACAGTTTTTTTTTCTGGATAATTTGTCCTTTTTCTTCAGATGTCTCATTTGTCCAATGTTCTTCAGATTCCTTAGCCTTCATTCTCTCAAAAGACAAAATCAAAATCCTTCCCCAACTCTAACTTTTGAGGTTCCCTTTTGGCAAGTTATATCTGATCAAATGAAAAGTATTTGTTCACTGTATAAGCTAGTGTAAATTGAATGGTCACACTAGTTGATAGCTATCACCTCTTCTAATTAAGAGGTCTCCCTTGTTCAAATTGAACCTTTATCAATTTTGACGGCATCCATAGCTTTTCTTCTCCTGTGGAAACAAAAGCAAAAGCTTGTCCCCAACGTAGCACATATCCTGGTTTCCATTCTGAGGTCAGCACATCTTTAAAGTATACAGGCTGATTTTATTCTGTAGTTTTTTTTTATTATCCAATGTCTCTCCACAACTGTTGTTCTTTTCTCATTAGCATTGAGAAAATTCAATGTTAATAAAGCATTATGTAATCTATTTCTAGGGGTCTTTATTGCACCCTTCTGATTATTTAACATATCCTTTAGAGTTTGAGTTGATCTTTCTATGACTGCTTGGCCTGTAGGATTGTGTGGTATACATGTAACATGCTTTATATTGTAATACACACACACAAAACTGTTTCATTTTACCAGACACATATACTGGAGCACTGTCAGTCTTAATTTGTATAGGTGTATCCATGAAAACCATAACTTCTAGCAAATGCATGATTATAGAATCAGCCTTTTCAGAACTCAGAGCAGTTGCCCATTGAGATCCTGAATATGTATCAATGGTATGGTGTACGCATTTTAAATTTCCAAATTCTACAAAATGAAATACATGCATCTACCAGATTTAATTCCTTTGAGTAGATGTAATGGGCAGCCATTCCAGCTTTGATCTGGAAGTTCCAACCCCCATTGAGGCTTTGGTAACTGTCACGCCTACTAGGCGGGGCCGAGAGAGGACCCTGAAGACCCCAGATCTGGATGCGCTGGCTCTCTTGGTTCCTGGACCCTGGACGCTGGAGGTAGACCGAGCAGAGTTCTCCAGAGAACACTGCTGTACTGTGCTACACCTTTCCCAGACCTTGTTACCTGTCCCTTAACTTGTAAGTTACTCCACAAAATAAACCTTCCTTTTAACTACATGGAGTGGCCTTAATATTTTCACCAATAGTACCCTTTGTGTGACTTCCTGCAGATAGTGGAGTTTGATTGTATAAAGAACAAGTAAAGAACAAGTAGGACATTGTCTTATAATTTCCTTGGCTTGTTTCCAGGTTATGGAAAAATCATTTTTTAAACCGTTACTATTGACACGATTTTTTTTTATGAAACACTGAGGCCTCCAGCACATTTAAATAGTTGATCAATAATATCATTCCCTTGTGCTAGAGGGTCTAGTAGACCTGTATGGAATCGGATATGTGTTATATATAAGCAATGATTCCTATTCCTGATTATTTCTTGTAACTGAATAGATAGTTAATTCTGACTCATCAGGGATAAAGTCAGCAGTTTCAATTTGTAGAATAACTCTTTCTGCATACTGAGATTTCACTCCATTTCATCCCCTTTGACACAGATTCTCATTAGGCTAATCTGGTTCAAATTTACTGTGTTGCTCAAATCAGGCTTGAACTCCTGATCCTCCCAATTCTGTCTTCCAAATGCTGAGACTATATTTGTGCATCACCCCATTCGTCTGCATTTGGTATTTAGTATTTGAATGAGGATTTTCCATAAATTCACTACTCATTTTGCCCTGACTGTTAGGATAAGCAGTGGCTGCCATGCTCTGCTGATTCTCTGGGAGTCTCAGTTTTATTGAAGCCTCACTCTGTTTAGGAATCTGCTTCCTGCCTGTTTATTAATGTATTGAATAAGGTTTTAATTATTAGTTAATATTTAACCAGGGTCTTGCTCCATAGCCAAATCTGTCCTGGTTTATAATCTTTCTAATTCACCCACCCAAATGCTGAAGTTAAAGGCATACACCAACTTTCTTAATGTTTTATTTTTTACTCAACATTTTAAAATTTCTTTTTCCAAGGAAGGTAGTTGTGGCACTTAATACAACATCATTCAGAGGCTGCAATTGTGTTGCATTCAAGGAAGTCAGTCAATCACCATGTTTCGATGAAGTCCCATTAGGTATGAGTTGTGGTCAGAATGAGAAAAACCACCACAAAACTGTAATAAACCCTCTTCTTTGACGATTTCAAATCTCCTTTTCCTTCTCAAGCACAGGTACATGAGACTGTTGTCGGATATTTGTACGTTGTATGAAGGTGTATGCTGTGTGGTGTAATAAAAGCTGAACAGCTGATAGTTAGGGAGGAGGTATAGATGGGATTCCCAGGGAAGGAAAGGAAGTGGAGAAGAAATCTAGGTGCATGGGAGACACCAGGAGACATGAAGAGGAAATAGGAAGTGCAAGATGGAAGAGAGGTAACACCACACGATAGAACATAGATTAGCATAAATGGGTTAATTTAAGTTATAAAAGCTAGTTGGGCCAGGCGGTGGTGGCACACACCTTTAATCCTAGCACTCATGAGGCAGAGCCAGGCAGATCTCTGTGACTTCAAGGACAGTGTGGGCTACAGAGTGAGTTCCGGTAAAGGCACCAACGTTTCATAGAGAAACTCCATCTTGAAATGCAAACAAAAACCAACCAACCAAACAAACCAAAAGCAACAACAAAAGAGCTAGTTAGTGATAGGCTAAGGTTTTATAATTAATAAGAAGTCACCATATTATTTTGGAGTTGGTAGTCCCAAAAAAGACTTATTACCTTTGGTGCCCAAAGCACCACATGAAATCCCCATAGGGTCTGAGGAATTTGAAAAAAAGAAAAGTTCTGAGTGTGCTCAGTGTTTTCAGCATACACAGGTACAACTCTCTTAAGAGGCCCTGCTACAAAGCACTTGAATGGGGTTTATGAGTATGGGGTGGCACACTACTTGATGTCGGGAGACTAGGTAGAGGCGCCTACTGGAGCTGGCCAAATAGACAGGCTCCATTCCAGAGCCCGTAGGCATGAGGTTATGTGCTCACCTACCCGAAGGGGGCAGAGCCAGCTGATAGGCCATATGCTAAACAGAGCCACATGGCAGAAGGTCTAGCTGCCACTTAGCAGTTTAAGGTTTGGCTCACGCAGTCAGAGAACGCTGCAGGTGCTCAAGAAGTCAGGTCCAGACCAAGAAAACCTCTACACAGACATATGGTAAATCTGCAGCTGTGTATGTGAAAAGAGGACGGATAAATTCCCCAATTCAGTGCACAGTGGGAAGGAAAGGGAAACATGGAACCTGGTAAAAGTGCTTAAAATATATGTTAAGAAATATGCTTAAAATAAAATATGCTTTAAAATGTACTTAAATGCTGAAGAATGACAAGAAAATGGGTATAAACAGTCATAGAAAAATTATAAATAGTTTAAAAATAATAAAGTGAAGTCTTTTTTTGTTTGTTTGTTTTGAGATAGAGTTCTCTGTGTAGTTTTGGTGCATGTCCTGGATCTCATAGAGATCCACCTGACTCTGCCTCTCGAGGTGTTGTGATTAAAGGCGTGAGCCACCACTGCCCAGCTAAAGTGAAGTCTTTAAAGAAAGAGTAAAGTAATATAAAAAGGACAAGCCATGTAGGGATGGGAAATACTATAACACAGGGTGTTTGAACCTTATATAGTGTTTTGTTAATTTTGAATTTTTTGAATACTAATGAACAGAAAAAGACAGCTGCTGAGAGACATTGGATTGTGGAAGGGACTGCTAAATTAAACCAGCCTATATACTTTAGGGATGTCTTATTATTTGAAGGCTGGCTGGTGGGACAGAAAAAAACCTGTTGCATGTGACCTTTTCCTGTATGCAGCCTATATTTATTATTATTTGCTTTAGTCTTTCTTCATTGCAAAAAGTATCACAAGAAAACAACTTTAGTGTAAAATTATCCTTAAGTGATACTGAAAATGTATTGTTCTTTCTGACCAAAATTTAACAGTATGGCATAGATAAGAAGTTATGTTGTAATCAAGAGACCATTTTAATTTTTTTATTTTATTCCATTTATTTATTTTTGTGTAAATGTATATGCATGTGCCTGCACAGGTCACAGTACATGAGTAGTCAGAGGACAGTTGAAGGAGTCACTTCTCTCTTTCTCGTGTGTGACACCTGAGGTCTGAATTTTGGTTGTTAAGTTTTGTGGCAACAGACTCTATCCACTGAGCCATCTTTTAATGCTACACTAATGATTAATTTCATAATCTGTACATTTTGATGAAAAAACCATTGTTTAAGAAATCATTTCCGGCCGGGCAGTGGTGGCGCACGCCTTTAATCCCAGCACTCGGGAGGCAGAGGCAGGTGGATCTTTGTGAGTTCGAGGCCAGCCTGGGCTACCAAGTGAGTTCCAGGAAAGGCGCAAAGCTACACAGAGAAACCCTGTCTCGAAAAACCAAAAAAAAAAAAAAAAAAGAAATCATTTCCTCCATGAACATTAACTTCAAATTTTAATAACTGCTCATTATGTTTTTGTTTTGTAGTGATTTGGCAGTGATGGAATCACTGCATGACACATGAGTCTGTGCGCTTTCCAGTTCAGCAGGCATAGAGAACGATGGCTGTGGTAAACTGCAGCTGTGTGTGTGAAAAGAGGACGGATAAATTCCCCGATTCAGTGCGCAGTGGGAAGGAGAGGGAAACATGGAACCTGGTAATTTTGTTTGTTTCCTGTGACGATTTATAATTATTTTGTGACTGAACCTTTTAACCCTAGGACTCAGTTGATTATGCAAAAGTGTGATGAGCTGGAAAGGGAAGAAATATTCTGGTATCTGACTTAAGAGAGCAGAAGCCATCTTCCTTCCTGGTAAAAAGAGCAGTTTGTTTAAGGTAAAGGGACCCTTGCTCCCAGGCCTCGAGGAATCATTCTTTTTATTTAAAAACAACACATAGAACAAAATACAGAACCCTGATAAATAGCAAACAAACCTCATCATCATTAATATAAATATTTTCAATATCTCATTGCTCTGACATCACAATTAAGAACTAGGATACAGCCGGGCGGTGGTGGCACACGCCTTTAGTCCCAGCATTCGGGAGGCAGAGCCAGGTGGATCTCTGTGAGTTCGAGGCCAGCCTGGTCTACCAAGTGAGTTCCAGGAAAGGCGCAAAGCTACACAGAGAAACCCTGTCTCGAAAAACCAAAAAAAAAAAAAAAAAAAAAAAAGAACTAGGATATAGTTGTGGGATTGTTTCTTTTTAGTTGATTGTTTAGTGTTTTTTATATTTTGCAGGCAGAAGAATTTGTCATCTTTAAAAAACATTTATTTGCTTAAAATATAATTTTATACATGATGAATATTTGCCAGTATAATTCAAGAAATTCATACAGTTATCCACATCCCATATGTGTTCTCATTCTCTCTCTCTCTCCCTCTCCCCCTCCCTGATCCTTGTGATGATAAGTTGGCAACATTAAATGCAGTAGTATTCATTGAGGCTAGCTGGATATGATGACTCAGACGTATAATCTTATAGGCAGATGAGTTTGAGGACCACCTATGTTACATAGTAAGTTTTTGACCATTGTGGGCTAGAGAGTGAGATATTGTCTCATTAATAATAAAAATGATTGGTAATAATAATAATAATAATAATAATCCATCCATAAATATTTTTAGGGACAAGCAATTTCTTATATATATCCTCATACATAATGATAAAACACAGGAGATTTAGTATTGATATAGGAATATATCCTATCCATAATCCGTTTTCACATTTGTCAGTTTGGGGATCATATCATTGTTAATATTTCCTAATGTTGCTTTCATATTGTATATTTTTGTGTCTTCTTTGATTGTTTTTGCCTTGACATTAAAGAAAAAAACCAAGTTTTGAAATTGGAGTGTGTATGTAATATAATGTACCCAAAGAAAGTCATGAGAATTATGAGTTTAACAAATATGTGCACCTCTTCAAGCACCACTATGCAGGCTAGTTATATGTCAACATGATACAACTAAAGTCATCTGAGAGGATGGAACATTAATATAAGAAAGTGTGCCAATAGCCTTGTGCCTGGTCTCTGGGGTTCAGGATGCTGGTGGAAGAGGAGACTTCTGCCAGGATGTGTGCCAGGATGTAGCAACAATGAAAGCATAGGCAGGTGGGGTTATGTAGGGTAGGTACAGGTGAGGTGTGGGGGCAGTCTTACATGGGGTTCAGGTTGCTGGCCTGGCCTCTGGTGGAGTGGGAGACTTCTGGAAGGTACTTCACATGCTACCAAAAAAGAAAAGTTAAAAACCAGCTACAAACCTTTCATTCGACAATATTTACCTTCCTGCCAGATCATCTGGTTCAATAGTGGCATAAAACTTGTAGCAGTAACCAACAAATATTATTTGTGGAAGCCATATTCAACACAGCTTGGGTGGCCAAGCATCTGAGACTAGACAGGCCATGGACCCAGGGAAAACCAAATACTACTGTTCTACTAAAGGAACATAACAGTAAAACGACTTTGTTAATGACATTCTGCTCTACTCATAGATCTGTGCCTCCTCATCACCAGAGAAGCTTCTTCCTGCAGCAGATGGGAACAAATACAGAGACCCACAAGCAGATGTTGTACAGAAAGTGAGAGACTTTGAAATGCTCAGGTCTAAATGGATGTCTAAATCAGTTCCTTCCCCTCAAGGCTCATGCAACTCTGCGGAAGAAGAAACAGAACGAGTGTAAGAAACAGAGAGGATAGAGGACACCAAAAAAAAAAAAAAAAAAAAAAAAAAACAAGGTCTTCTAGATACAACATGTCTGACACACATATGAACTCACAGAAATATGGCCTCATGCACAAGGCCTGCACATGTCTGGGCCTGATGTGGTCCCATTGTCAAGAAAGAAAGTGGACACAGCACACAGCCCTAACCAGAGGCTCTCGAAATTGATAACCACTTGAAAATAAAAAATGAATGCTCTAGAATCTCACTGGGTATACAAACCACTCTCAAGGCCAGCCCCCCTGCCCTTCAGTAGAAGGCCAAAGCAAAATGCATTCAATGGTATTTTTGGAGGCTCTTTGTCTCCTAATACTTTGTCAGGATTTTTAGTTTCCTTCAGGTCCTTTGGTTATGTATTATGATTTCCAGTTTTGTGCTTATGGGGCTTCTGTGTGTGCGATTGTGTCTGTCTCTTTGTATATTTATGTATCTCAAGCTTTTTATTTATTTGTTTTTTCTTCTGTTTGTTTTGTGAAATTTTGATTTTTTAAAATTCTATCTAATTTCATTTCATTTTATATTTTAAAATGTCTGTTTGTATCCTAATTAGAGAGAAAAAGAAAGGAGTGGATTTGTGTGGAAGAGAGAAGTGGGAGGGATCTTACGAAAATGTTGATGGGATATCATAATAATAATGTACAGTATTAAACTTCTATTTTCAATTAAAATATATTCAAAATAAAATAAAACTGCTCTGAAAAGCAAAGTCTGTTTTAAATGCACAGTACATTGAAGAACACACCGGAAGTATCAAATAAGTGTCTGTTATGATTTTTAAAAGAGAGGAGGGAGCATACTACTCATCAGAGGACCTGATTCAGTTCCCAGCACCTGAGTGGCTCACCATCTCCTGAAACTCCAGCTCAAGGGGATCCAATGCCCTCTTCTGGCCTCTAAAGTACCAAGGCACAAGGCATGTGACCATACAATCACACACAGAGAGAAACACACACACACTCACACACACACACACACACACACACACACACACACACACACACACACAGAATCAAAATAAAAAGAATTACCTTGAGGTAAATGTATAAGTTGAAACTATATAATATCTAGGAAAAATGACACTGTTAAAACCTCTGCAATTTTATATAAACAAAAACTTATTTTGATAGCATGAAAAAGTGATATGTCAAATTACAATGAAGTCTTAAATTTTATATTGTTGAATGATTTACTTCAGAACATGCAGACTAGCTAGTAAGAAAATATTACATCACACAATTATATCAAAAGTTTTGTATCCAAATTTTATATATATATCCCTCTTACAATGTTGCAACTAGGAGATAAGCAGATAAGAATAGATATCTGACAAAGGAAAACATGACTGACCAATAAGTACTTGAAAAAGATGGTTGGTATTATTAGTTCTTGGAGAAATGATAATTCCTCAGTTAATCAAGATGGTAAAATTTCAAGCATTGAATTGTATCAAGTGTTGGCAAAGATGAAGGGCAAAGGAAGCTCTCCCATGTTGCAGAGAAAATAAGATGACATAAACTATTCAAAACATGCTATAACTTTCTTGTGAAGTGAAACTGCACTTAATACTGGAACACAGAGATCAAAGATCTAGATGTTTACCAAAATAAAAATAAAATAAAATGTATTTCACACAGTGACTTACACACAAAATGACATGAGAACTTTATTTAAAATTGTTAAAACTTGAAACATATCCTATGTTTATGAGTGAATGCAGAAATAGCATGGTATATTTATGTAATACAAAAGTACTTGTAACAAGAGAAATGAAACACTTATCTGTGAAAAATGCTTGAGTTTCCTAAAAAATAATAACGATAATAATAATAGTAAAAGATGCAGAGGAAAATGGAGCCAAATACAAATCTGTGCCTAGTATATGACACATTTGACTATGTCTTACTAATTTACAGTACAAGAGAGCATATGTCTGCTTTCCAGGGCCCAGGTAGGGTAAGGAGTAGAAATGAAATTTGAGTGGCAAAAAAATGCCCTGTTAGGGTTTGATTATTCTATTAGTTGGGGTTTCTATTGTTATGAGGAAACACTATGACCAAAAAGCAAGTTGAGGAGAAAAAGGTATATTTGACTTACACTTTAGCATTTCTGTCAATCATCAGAAGTCAGGACAGGAACTCAAATCTGGCAGGAATCAGGAGGCAGAAGCTGATGCACAGGACATGGAGGAGTGATGCTTACTGGAAGATTCCCATGGCTTGCTCAGTCTGTTTTCTTATAGAACCCAGGACCATCAGCCCAAGTGTTTCACCACCTACAAAGTGCTGAGCTGTCCTAATCAATCACTAGTTAAGAAAATGACCTATAGGCTTCCATGCACACAAACCTTATTGAGGCACATTCTGAATTGAGGTTCCTACCCCTCAGATGTACCAATTTGTGTCAAGTTGACATAAAACTAGCCTGAACAATGGTTCTTGAAGAGATGTATATATTTTAACTCATATTTATCATGATTTACATTGGGGACATTTTAATTACATACACACTCCAAGGTCAAATTTGATATTTTTAATGTCAGATTCAAAAAACTAAGGACATCATAAGTCTATAACCATGTTAAAACTAAAGGAAATTACAAGGGAAAGCACTGATAGTGAATTTGAAGAAATATCAACAGTGATATAACTCAGAAAACTGACAATTATTAATATGAATTATGGAATAGATCATATTAGTAGATCAATACTAAATTTCTTGTGTCTTACCATTTTAGTATGACGCTATAATAGAGATTGCTTAGAAAATATTTATGGACAGTTTACTATTATTATTATGACCATGATTATTATAATGCTTCATGAGACAGAGTCCCTTTCTGTAGCCCATGATGGCCTCAAACATACTATACAGCCTAGACTGCATTCAAACTCAAGTACTTATAAGATTATAAATCTGAGTCATGACATCCAGATGGCCTCAGTGAATGTTACTCTATCAGTGGAATTTCAATTAGCCAGAAAATAGGTCAGACAGACAGACAGAGGAGAGAGAGGGAGAGAGAGAGAGAGAGAGAGAGAGAGAGAGAGAGAGAGAGAGAGAGAGAGAGAGATGAGAGCACATATGGACTATGAATCATTGTTATGAGTTTCTTGACCTAGCCTAGCAACTACTCATCAAATCTGAAATTGTGTTTTATAGAAAATAAATTCTTTATAAACATAAATTCTTCTATACACACACACACACACACACACAAATCCACTAACCAACCAACTGACAAATACAACCTCAAAACTGCGTCATAGTTCTTAATTGTGATGTCAAAGCAATAGAATATTGAAATGGTTTGTCCTAGGGATGATGAGTTAGTTATGTGTGCTAATTATCAGCATTCTGGATTTGGTTCCATGGGTCATTCATGAAACAAAGGATGATTCCTCAGGGCTTGGAACAAAGGGCATCCATTCTCTAGATGTGAGCTGCTATGTTTAGTAGGCAGGGAGAAAGCTTCTGGTGTGTTGTTAGATTTCTGTAGAACATCTCTGTAGCTACAGTTTTCCTGCCTTGCCCACAGTCAGGACAAATCCCTGTCACCCGCCAGTTCCACAGCCGCTCAGACCCAACCAAGTAAACACAGAGACTTATATTGCTTACAAACTGTATGGCCGTGGCAGGCTTCTTGCTAACTGTTCTTATATCTTAAAGTAACCCATTTCTAGAAATCTATACCTTGCCAGGTGGCTCATGGCTTACCAGCATCTTCACATGCTTCTTGTGCTGGCGGCATCTGGCAGTCAGTCCTTCTGCCTTCCTGTTCTTTCTTTTCTCCTCTCTGTTAGTCCCGCCTATCCTTCCTGCCTAGCCACAGCCGATCAGGTTTTATTTATTGATCAATCAGAACAACTTGACATACAGACCATCCCCCAGCACAGCCAAGTGCAGACCATCTCAAACACCTGCACTCAGGCCCATGGTCCTAATCATCCTCTATGCGGACCTGCTGGGTAACACCACAAAGAACCCAAGAAGGGCTCCCACAGGACATACAGAACATCCCACAGCACATCTCTTCTCTTTCCAGCTCATTGGTATGTTTGCTCAGCTGACTGAGTCCTTTGGTTAAGACATTCAGTTATCAAGTAGTCACAAATCATCACAGGATTCCAGAAAATATGATAAAACGTTCCATTTTTACTTTTCCTTCATACTGTACATGGAACCAGGGAATTTATCCATTCTCTTTTCACAGATACAGGGGTATTTTCTACCACAGTCATCTTCACGTATACCTCCAAAACTGAGAAATGCACAGCCTCCACTTTCCTTTAATAATTTCACTGTTGTCAAATTACTGTAAACAAAACACACAATGGGCAGTTATTAAAATTTGAAACATATTGATGTGATGTAGGCCATGGTTTTAAAAACAATTTTTATTGACCAAATTAAACAGACTATAGAATTAGTTTTGTTTTACTAAAAGTTTTTTTGTTTTCTCTAAACTCATTTAAAAAAAGGTCTTGGGCTGTGGTAGTATTCTAATTGTACTGAAATGTGATTTTGATTGTATGTTAATAAATAAAGTTGCCCGGGGGTCAGAGCTATTAGAGCCATAGAAAGAGCATGGCGGTGGTGGCACACGCCTTTAATCCCATAGATCTCTGTGTGTTCAGGGATACAGCCAGCATTGGAGACATATGCCTTTAAGACCTAGGGGGCTGTACATTCAGACAGTGATGAGGCAGTCACGTGTTTGGGTTTACAACCAAGGAGAAGGCAGAATGACTAGAAAAACGACTTACACACAGGAAATAGCTCTCTTTCGGGAAGCTGGGACACAGCAGGAGGAAGGGTGAGATTTTAGCTCTGAGTTCTGACCTCTTGGCTTTCTCTTTTACATTGTTTCTGTGTTTCTTATTTAATAAGACGGTTGGTTACATCTGCATTGGGCCAGTGACACAGATCAGTGGATAGAAGCCATTGCCACCAAACCTGACAACCTGAGTTCAGACTTCGGATACACAGAGTAGAAGAAGAAAAGTGACTCCTTCAACTACCCTCTAACTACAGATGTGCTGTGACATGGGAACACACATGCATACATTCACACAAAAATAAATAAATGTAATAAAAGTAAAAATGTTCTCTTGATCACAATTCAAATCTGTATGTATTCTACATTGTTAATTTTTCATCTACAAGTAAATTTAATTTTCAGTATCACCATAAGATCATTTTACACTAAGGTTTATTTTCTATGATGCTTTTTGGAATAAAGACATTTTAAAAACAAGAAAAAATAAATGTATGTGGCACACAGGACAGGGTCTCATGGTTTGGGCAACACAGTGAGATTTAAACAGGATAGGCTGTTGAGAATCTGTATAAAAGGAGATAAAATAGGGAATGAAGTCCACCAAACTCCATTTGATGTCAAAGGGATAAAGCTTCAACAAAAGATCATCATTTGTTGAGCCCTAGATTCAAGCCAGGTAGAAATGGTGTGTTTACCATAGGAACAGCAAGAGAAGATAAATGAAACTAATTGGCCTTTTGGGGTATAGACAGATCTAGTAAGGTACAGTAGGAATGAGTATACACATTAGAGAGCCATGAGACATGATTATGGGTACAATCAATTGTGGGGTGTTTACCCACCACCCCCACAGCTTCCCAGAGTTTTCTTGAGTGCGAGCAGCAGGAAATATTAGATAGAAGGATTTATAGCGGAGAATCTTGTGGAGATAAACAGATAGAAAATAAAGGATAGCCTCGAGAGGGCCTGGAACCTATTCCAACGGGCCCGGACTGTCTCTGGTCCAGGGTTTTTATAGAGACGCCAAGGGGTGGAGCAAAAGACCTCCTCCCCCAGCACAGCCAAGTGCAGGCCATCTCAGACACCTGCACTCAGGCCCGTGGTCCTGATCATCTTCTATTCGGACCTGCTGGGTAAAGCCACAAGGAACCCCAGAACGGGCTTCCACAGGTCCCCCCTTCTTAATATATAAAATTAACTATTAATGGCTTACAGCAATATCCATAGCTGTTACACCTCCCAGTATGGGAGTAGAGGATGATATAGATGGCATTTCTCTTTTGAATTAGGTCCAAGGTGACTACAGCAGTCTTAGCTGCCTCAAGCCCTTTCTAAACCAAAACTCTTAAGGCAACTACAAACGTAAAGAATCCCTTAGCTTCATCATTACCATTAACAGGTTAACATAAATATTGCTATACATAGTCACAATTCTCTCAATCTTACAACTCAAAGCAAACTCTTAACAGAACCATTTGAATTAGCATATATGGTGCTATATATAGTTAACAATTTTCTCCGTCTTACAACTTTAACTCAATCATTTGAATTTTCTTGTTAACAGAACATAGGAAAAACTTTGATGTATTCACGTCAGACTTAAATATTTCCTTAATTCCACAAAACCATGGTGCACTAATATCAATAGGTTAAACATAATTTCTGCAAACATAATTCAACCTCATAACTCCTCCTTTTCTTTATAATTTTTAAACAAAAACTCAAACCTAGTTAGAGGAACCCAAACTTATACAATTCCTACAAACCCATATTGAAAAGCAATATTTTCAATCTAACCATTAACACTTTGAAAACTTTTAGCAAAACATCCAAAAGCAGTTTCTTAATAAAACTCTTTACACACTTTAAAAGTAGTCTCTTAGTATACCCCACTTGCATTTCTTACTAACAAAACATGACCTTCATCCACTCAAACAACAATTAAAATTAAATAGACTAAGGAATATTAACTCTCCCTTTTCTTTATAATTTTAAGCAAAATCTCAAGCCTAGTTAGAAAACCCAAACTTTTCTGTTTAAACAGTTCCATTTGTAACACAAAACCAGTTCCATAAGTAATTCCAATTTTACATAAACAGTTCCACAAAACAATTCATAAATCGCCAGTTAATAAAGCATATATGCATACACAAAACTGCATCTTGAGTCAAGGTAGAAACAATTTCTTCATTTAAACAGTTCCATTTTTAACTTAATTCCAGAAAACCGTTCCTAAGTCATTACTATAAGTGAGCTCAAAATTGTCCCATTGCAATGAAATCTATTGTTCTTTTCATTTAAGTCTTAAAATTCAAATGATAAATTCTGGTACTAGCCTTCCAAATATGAGAAATCCATAACCAAAATCTTTCTGTAATTTTATCTCATTTTAAGTTCAAAAAGTTCAAACAAGAAAAATTCTGATATCAGGCTTTCACTTCCAAATATGAAGAGACGTTTTTCAACCAAAACTTTTTGTAGTTAATTTTTGTTCAAACAAGTGTCTCTGTAACTTTTGTTCTCACAGACAGAACTTTTTAGTTATAGTAATATTTTAAACCGCACCGTTTTTGCTGTTAGCTCAGGTTTTTCTGTGCTGCGTTGATATTCCACGGATCTCAGCTGCGGATGCTTTGTGCTGGTTCTGGCATCCGCCATTCTTAGCTTCTTAGCGGCTTCTGGAGCTTTTGAAACCATTCAGACTGCCTACTTTGCAGTCTACTAGGACACTATCTCCTGTGTCTCAGGTGTTTTCACCATATACATTAATAGACTCACTTAACATTTACACTTTACAAACCCACATAACATGTGCTTAACTCAACATTTACATTTTTACAAACTCACATATTAACATCTACTTATTTATACTTTAAGGAAACTATAGAACTACTTTAGCAAATATATTTCTTATTAATTCTCATATATTTATATTCATTCCATCTTATTTCTTATTTAAACTTACATTTACAACTAGCATCTTACAAGCTTATTACTACATGTCTTAAGACTACCTTATAGCCGGGCGTGGTGGCGCATGCCTTTAATCCCAGCACTCGGGAGGCAGAGCCAGGCGGATCTTTGTGAGTTCGAGGCCAGCCTGGGCTACCAAGTGAGCTCCAGGAAAGGCGCAAAGCTACACAGAGAAACCCTGTCTCGAAAAACCAAAAAAAAAAAAAAAAAAAAAAAAAAAAAAAAGACTACCTTAGATACTTCTTACAAGCTTATATTCTTAAAGGAACTCTATAGATCTATTTTACAAACTTATATAGGCTACTATTAGCATATATCTAACTTAGCAAACACCTAAAGATTTCTTAACACAGATATAACAAGACAGAATTTCTACAAACTCACATCTTATTTTCATCTTTCTACTTCTTACTCTTAATTATTATTACTATCTCTATTATAAAGATTTTCTTAACTAGACAGGAAGTGCGTACATCATTTCTAAAGTTTAGAGTTCATTGTCAGTTTTGTTATAAAGCACTGGGCTTTAGTGAGTGTTGTCATTATAGAATTGTGATACTTATTGCTAGGGGATTGTAGCATTCTCAGGACGAAGCCACACTCCAAAGTTGCCAGTTCTCTCAGCCGTTCCGGACTGGCAGAGATGCACTGTCAGCGGTAAATGGTTTTTAACTAGAGGCTGTCCCTTCACCCAAATTCATAATAGTTCCCCTAAATGCCTCAATTCAGACAAACGTTTCTATCACAGCAGTATTTTTGGTTCGTTCTACTGAAAAACTTTACGCTGAGGGTGAAATTATCATATTTAGCTTCTGTAAAGCTATTTGCCAATACTTCACAGCTATTAGGTGATATAAGGTATTTTTCTAAAGGAGCTAAAGCCAAAAGCAGCACAGCTCCGAACTCTTATTTCCTCACTGCTTTAAACCAGTGACAAAACCTCAGAAGCACTAATCGAGCCACTTTCATTCTGGTTCCTTTATAGGAAATGTCATTGGAGCTGACTTTTCTTAGTTCTACGCTCCTTACCAAACGCTCTGGTAACCACCGAGCTTCATTCTCCTCTTGTGAAAAAACACAGACATGTCCTCGACCCCATATTAACACAGGATCAGGACCCTTCCATAATCCCGAGCAGGGATCTTTCCATTTCACTTGAGTTTCAGGATTTAGTATTTTCACTTCATTAGCTTTAACTCCTGATGTTATTAGCAGCGGTGATATTTAGCATTGATTTCTTATAAGGAACTTTCAGGTAAAGCAACTATTCTGTAAGACAGCTAAATTTTCTGAAGTTTGTTTCCCATCTATAAAGCAGTCATTTCTTTTCTGAATGCCTGTTTTCCTTGTCTCCTTATTTATTTGCAAAGGAATTACTTATTGCAGGCAGTTTGTTCAAAAGGCAAAGAACTTTTAATTTCAACATAAGTTTCTTCATATCTAAGACAACGTTCAGTGTATAAACTGCTTTCCCTTGTTTTAAGGATTTTAAGGTGACTTGTTTGCTCTTATAGGTAGTTTTTTGTCATCCAACTACCGTAAAAACTTTGCACAGCTATTAGGGTAAATAAGGCATTTTACCAACATGAAGCACCTAGTTCCGTATCCTTTCAATTTTTCATTGGAACTGACACTTAAACTCTTAGATGATTTTCCTCCTTATTCTTTTTAAAGGCTGTATTTTAAGTTTACCATGAACGTATTTTTGAGCTGACAAAAGTGTTTCAGGGCAATGTCACCATCTTTAGCGGAAAAACTACCTTTCCCAGAATGCATTTCCCTTATATCAGTCCATAATGATATCAGTCCCTTATATCATTTCCCATATTTTTTTTTCGGGTTTGAGAGTCAACTGGTTCTCTTTTACCAGACTTGCTTACAAATTCTTGCCCGGGAGGTTTGAACAAAGTTTTTTGCTTTTGCAACGGGAGATTTGAACAAGCATTTTACATTTTTAGCTATGGCACATTGGAAGGTTTCTATTCTCCTCAGCTGGCTTCAACAGGTGTCTCTCCTTCATTAGACACTGGTCCCCGAATCAGAACCACACCTGCCTCGTTAACCGGCATTGAGGCTAGCATTTCTGATAGCAAGTTTCCTCGGGGCTTGTGTTGGTTTTAGCCAGTCAGTGAAAAAACAAGATCATTTACAACAGCTTTTCCATAGCTCCTTCAGAGAGATTTTCTCCCACTGATCTATCTCATTTTGCTTGCTCCTTCCTTCTCCAGATGCAGAGCTTCAGGTATCTGTCTGCGGCTCTGTACCTCTGCTTTTGGAGGTAGGGGGCGCTTCTTTTTCTCCCCCCGATTCTGCCTCAAACTCTAGCAGCTTTGCCAGGTCATGCATTTTCTGGGGAGAAATCTGTCCCCTCTGTTTCTTCAGAGTCTTTCTCCCTGACAGTATCCAGTTTGGTCTCAGTTTATCCCCTCTACCCTAGAAACAGTTTCCAACACTACAGCGGCGGCTTTCCCTGCTACTGAAGGTAGGGGTTTTTTGTCCGTTTCTGTTTTCAGGGTCTGTGTGGTTTGCATACAGACTGAAAATCTAACAAGGGAGGTTTTTGCCATCTCTAAACTCCCATTAGGACAGGTGTTTTGCCTCATCAGACCTTCACCTGGCCCAGTCCCCCAGTGGGTTGGGTTTGCTTGTCTGGGTGCTCAAGGACAGAGCTTATGCCAGAGGCAATCACCCCTCAGGGCTACACTCCCTCATCTCAGGAAGTCAGTTGAAACAAAGCTTTTCTCAAAGAGATGCTTTCTCTGACAGAAAAGAAAGCTTTACTCTTGGATAGTTTCTGTTCTGCCCTGCCTGGGCTCTTTCCCCAGACAGCGTTCTGACTCAGCAGCACGACTGCTTCAGACAGTTCAGCTTTACTGTTTTCCCAGAAAGGTCCTTACTCTGATAGGAAAGCTTTTTCTCAGATTTCTTTTTGCAGCTGTGGACCTATCAACCCGGGACTTGTAGGAAAGTGTGCAACTGTACTGTTCCCACCGGCTTTAGCTTTGTTTGTTCATTAGCAATCTTCCCCTGGGTCCTGCACCTTCCTGCCTCAGCTCTGTGCTCCAGGAAGTTTACCACTGCAGGAACCCTAGTATCCCCGAAATGCACTCCAACTCAGAGATGCTGGCCAGTCACCTCTGGGTTTTTGGTCACAAGTGAGGATACAATGCTAACAGTTTTCATTGCTTCAGGGGATCTTTGCATTAGGGTGATTAGGAGCACCTTTTCATTCTGAAACGCTCACTCAGAACCTTTGCTGCCTCAGCTCGGCTGTAACTGAAAAGCTTGGCTTTTTGCTTTTCTCAGGTAAAGTTTGCTGCCCTTTTGGGCTCTCTGTAGCTGTTCACCCTTGCTGTCCCCAAGCGTTTCCCTCAGGATATTCTGACCCACTGTCTTATACTAGCTTGAAGAGAGCTTATTAGAGGTTTTTAGAAACTTGTTCCTGCCTCCTGCATTGCAGGGAGGATTGTTAAAGCTTGAAAGAGAACTTCGAGGTTTTACTGTCTTAAGTTTGTTGTTTTCCCTTAGAGCTAATCACAGGTGGTCCCCATACTAATATCTTTAGGTGATTCTAATTTTTGTCCTCTCTCAGAAGGACAAATTTAGTTAAGTTTAAGAGCTTTTGAGAAAGATTAAGGCTTTTTAGAGAGATTTTGCCCCCCAATTTTTCCAAGAAAAGTTTTATAGTTTAAGAGAAAGATTTTTCCCCCCAGGAGAAAGACCAACTTTTCCCAAAACTTCCCAACTTTAAACTTTGACTTCTTACACCCCCATTTTTGCCTCAGGGAGAAATTACTTTCTCCTGCCGCTTGGATTTGGCATTTCAGCTGTCCCCAGGTCAAAAGCTTCCATAGGAAACTTTTTCTTCCCCATAAGCTCAAAGAAGAGCTTTTTTACTACCCGAAAAGCCCAAAGAAAGATTTTTTTTTCCCAGTTTGCTTTCAAAGCCCCCAAAGTTAGAAAATTGAAGAGTTTTTCTGTCTAGTTGCCTTACTTATTTTTTCCTACACAATCTTACACTTCTAAGTTTTTCCTAAACTATATTACTACCCTATACCTTACTTATTTTTCACAGATAGAATTTGAGAAAGGGATAGAAGATAGAAAATTTTGACAGAAGAGAATTTCGCTGCAGCATCGGACATCCTTCCAGTCCGCTTTCCTTTTCTCTCGAGGATAAAACCCCTGCCTCACCAAAAAATATATAAATATATATATTTTTTTCATAACACCGGCATGCCTTTCCACTGGCAGGGCTGACTCAGCACTTTCACCAAAAACTCTGTATTAAAACTATTATTTTCCTTTATCTTTAGTCCCTATTACTTTGTCTTTAGTCCCTGTTCATTTGTCTTTAGTCCCCCCTTTTTTTTGTCCTTTTTCTTTAGTCCCTTTTTTCCCCTTTCTTTAGTCCCTTTTTTCTTTAGTCTCTTTTTTTCTTTAGTCCCTTTTTTTCTTTAGTCCCTTTTTTTCTTTAGTCCCTTTTTTTCTTTAGTCCCTTTTTTTCTTTAGTCCCTTTTTTCTTTAGTCCCTTTTTTTCTTTAGTCCCTTTTTTTCTTTAGTCCCTGTTCATGGCGCCATTCTGTGGGGCGTTTACCCACCACCCCCACAGCTTCCCAGAGTTTTCTTGAGTGCGAGCAGCAGGAAATATTAGATAGAAGGATTTATAGCGGAGAATCTTGTGGAGATAAACAGATAGAAAATAAAGGATAGCCTCGAGAGGGCCTGGAACCTATTCCAACGGGCCCGGACTGTCTCTGGTCCAGGGTTTTTATAGAGACGCCAAGGGGTGGAGCAAAAGACCTCCTCCCCCAGCACAGCCAAGTGCAGGCCATCTCAGACACCTGCACTCAGGCCCGTGGTCCTGATCATCTTCTATTCGGACCTGCTGGGTAAAGCCACGAGGAACCCCAGAACGGGCTCCCACAATCAATAAAGCATATGTGTTGAACACGAACAAAGAGGAAAAGATCCAATAGACACTTAACTATTCACAAGATCCACATGGAGCACACATTCTGCATCATGAACTCTTTGCCTCCATGGTGATGTCTATTTGGAGTTCTACACAAGACAAGCTAGTCTCACAGTTGCTCACTAGGTCCATTAAAACCTGACATTGAAAGAGATGTCCAAGATACTGCCTCTTCCCACTAGAGAAAATGCTTCTGGTGGTGAAAGAAATCTTCTCAACACCAGTCTTGTATACTGAATCCTCAGTTCCGACCCTGGTCATCATACCATCATCAGGGGGCAGTTCTGTAGCATAGATAAGGTCTACAAAGATATTTTAACCTGGCCGTAGGCTTCCTCTCAGCCACTGGCACCTCACTCCAAATGTTACCACTTGCCCATCTCTGACTCTGTATGGTGCTGTAGGCTGTAAAGAAATTCACTAGCTCTGTGGTCAGTCATGGTGTAAAACATCATCCATCCTGGTGCTTGGGAGGTAGATGCAGAAGTGGGGCTAGCCTGTATGAAATGATATTTCAAGTAGAAAAAACAAAACTAATATACCATCAATAATAATTCATGTGCTTTGAATATATCAAACCATCTTGTAGAGCTGTCTGTCCTCTGGCCACCTCTGTGACAACCTTCTTGAGAGTGTCATTAGAGGAGAGAGAGGAAATTATTTTCCTGCAGATTTGGAACCTAGCTATCCACACTGGCTGGACCACATTCAAACAGAAGTGACCAGACCTACCATGTTCCCAGGTACTGAATAAAAGATTCCTGAACCACTGTGAATACCATGCTTCAGACAGTTTCTGTAGCCACTGAAGAATACATTTAATAAATGCCTCAAAGAAAACCACATTTAAAAAATCCAGCAGAAACAGTACATTCAGTTGCATAAAACTTCAGACATTAGGATTACGATCTAACAGTTGTAAAATAAGAATAGTTGATATCTTTCAAGAGACAAAGAACAGGACAGGCACAGTCACACTTGCCAGTAGTCCCAGCACCTGCAAGTTGGACACACAAGGATCAGGTGTTTAAAGCCATTCTGGGACACATGAATCGCTATCTATAAACAACAAAATAAAAATTAAAATGATTTTTAAATGATATAAAACGTAATTAAAATTATAATTAACTTTTCCATTTCTGGTGAGAGTGAAAAATTATGCAGCCACTTTGGAAAGTGACATGGTTGTTTCTCAGAAAATGGTAATCAACCTACCTCAAGACCAGCTATGCAACTCTTGGGCATGTATCTAAAGGATGCTCCATCCTACCACAAGGACATTTGTTCAACTGTGTTCATAGCAGCGTTATTTATAATAGACACTGTTATGAATCATTGCATCTGGGAGACCCCCAAGAGTATCCCAAGAGTACAGGGAAACATACTGGGCAGATGAAGTGGTGGACTGGGCAGATGAATGCCATGTGAGCCTGGTGGATGTGGCAGCGGTGCTGGCAAATAATTCACATCCCAGACACTGCATCCATGTGGAGAGTTTATTATAATAAAGAGATGAAGAGAAAGATAGGAGAGAGAGAATAAAAGAGAGAAGAAGAAAAAGAAGAAGAGGAAGAGGAAGACGAAGATGAAGACGAAGACGAAGAAGAAGAAGTAGAAAGAGAGGGGGGAGATCAAGGGTGCATATCCCTTGGAGGAAAAAGATGGAAGAGAGAGAGGAAGGGGGCGGAGTTTTTTCTTAGAATGAGGGTTTTACATGAGGACCCTGAGGCTAGACAGTACAGAGACCCAGGACAGACTGAACATTACTGGGGAAAAAGTCAGTCCAATGATTCATAATGATATCCTGCTATACTCATGGGCTGTTGTCTAGCCTAATTGCCACCAAAGACGGATCGCTCAGCAACAGATGGAAACATGAAGAGACACACAGTCAAACCTCAGGAAGACCCTGGGGAATCCTGTAGAATGGGGGAGGAATGATTGTGAGAGTCAGAATGGCACAAGAAAACCACAGAGTCAATTAACCCAAGCTCACAGGGACTCACAGAGACTGAACCAAAAACCAGGGAGCCTTCGGGGAGTGACCTAAGCCCACTGCATATATGTGACAGTTGTGTGGCTTAGTTTTCTTGTGGATCTCCTAACAGTGATAGCAGGGGCTTTCTCTGATACTGGTGATGACTTTTGGCACTAGTAGATGGACTTTTGTTTTGGGCAATCAGCTCCCCAACAATGACACATTATCATTGTCATGAGACTTATTATCAATTATGAAAGCTCAACTGAAGAGCTGAAAGGAAGGAGAGGAAGAAAGGAGAGAAGACTGTGGCTAAACTGTAAAAAATTAATTATTTATTTTTGGTTTTTCAAGACAGGTTTCTCTGTGTAACAGCTCTGTCTTTCCTGGAACTCCTTTGTAAACAACGTTGGCTTTGAACTCACAGAGAGCTGCCTACTTCTACCACCAAGTGCTGGGACTAAAGGCCTGTACCCCTATCCCCCAGCAATAAATTTTTAAAATAGAAAATAAAAGACAACCCCCCCCAAAAAAACCCTGTATTTTTCGGTTTTTATTTGTTTTTGAATGGTCATGTTCTAGGAGTTAGATAATAAACATTTTTAAATGCACACACACACACACACACACACACACACACACACACACACACGCTCGCGCGTGTGCGGACCAACGTTATTTTTGGACAAATACAGAATTCCTGTGATAGAAATTTCAATATTAGTATTTCTAAAACCATCAACAAGCAGGAAGAATGGTAATGTATGTTATGAAAATAGAGGGAGCAATTCTGAGACTTAAAACATCAAATGTCGATAGTACTGGGGATAAAGAACAACAGTGGGTTAACCAAAACTAAGGGTTTATCAAAGGCCTTATGGACACCCACTAGTTAATAGGCTTGCATATGACCAACACAAAGTAGACTCTTTGTTCCTTTGGTGGTGTGGTATGGTGTGTGTGTGTGTGTGTGTGTGTGTGTGTGTGTGTGTGTGTGTGTGTGTTTAAATAATTTTTAACTGTTTGGGTGCTTTTTTATTTTATTTTCACTTTTTTTTGAGGAAAGAGAAGGAAAGAACTTGACTTTAGTGGGTAGGGAGGTGAGGAGGATGTGGGAGGTGTCAGAGGGTGGGAAAGCTGATCAAAATATATTCAATTGAAAAATGAAATTGAAAAGGAAAATATAATCATAAAAGAGTTAGAACCACAGAAAATATGAATTACTAAATGAAAATCAAAGTATAAAGCAGGGGATACATCCAGAGGAATTATTGGTTAGCAAGACTACATAGGTCTCCACAGCAGCACAGCATATTGCCATTACCTTTGGTTACCAACCATAACTACATGGTTACATGGTAAGACCTGATTGCTGAAGACACTACACACTGTATTGTCAGAACATAGAGAAATCAATTTCAAATCAACCAGGAAACTTCTTTCCTTGAGCTATTTTTCAAAGGACAAGAAGGTGATTTGTAGGCCACTGGGGGAGAAGAGATATGAATGGTCTTACCCAGCACTGGGGACTGCATGGTTCAATACTGACCTGACAGGCAAGATGTGCCCAGTGGTTATAGTATAATTAAGTGTTTTCTTATTAGAATTGAGATCTTTACTACATAAGTGATATCATCTTTGCTATTGTAATCCAAATGAAAAGCCCATGAATGTGGAGTTCAGGGCCCTAGGGTGGACACTGCTACAATCACTCAATCACTTTGATAAGTGGGCATGTAGTCAAACTGTACTCTTAGTACATGTGTTTACGGTCTAGATCTGGGCTGCTCTCGACCTTGATCAGAGAAGCTTCTTTTGCAGGAGGCAGTAATCGGTACAGAGCAGCAGAACTAGTCAAAGTTCAGAAGGGAAGAGAAAATGTGTTTAGCCCTACGGGGACATCTTCAACTCCCTCCCCTTCAACACCATCCCAAGACTCAGGGAACAACAGGGAAGAGAAAAATGGAAAAAATGTAAGAGCCTGATGACAGGAAAAGCTCTGTGAAATCCTGCAATCTGGACATGACAAGGCTTTCCTACTCACAAACTCACAACAGCTGTGGTCACCTATATGAGACCTGAACCAGATCAAGCCAGCCAAAATTCCAGCATAGTTGGGGAGGGGCCCTCTATTTCTTAATGTGCTAGTATTAGGTGACTGCTGCTGGAAATGAGAGACACATTCTTTATTAAGGTTGTGGCCACTGGGAGGTATCCTTGTTCCAGTGAATGGCCTACAAACATGCACCAGTGGACAGCATCAACTAAGAAAACATGAGTTAGATGGGAACACCTTAGGTACAGTCAGGGGAAGGTTGAGAGGGCAAGTAGGGGATGATATGTTCATATTTCATTCTGTATATGTATGAGATTTTTAAGAAATGGTATTAATAAAGAAAACCAACGAAGAGTTTTCTATCAGAACGAACTTAGAGTTTATAGACTACAGCAACCTTGAAATGAAAAGTAGATGTGCATTGCATATATTTTTTTTATATTTATAAATTAAGTTCTCTCTTTTAAAAGATTTATTTATTATGTATACAGTATTCTGCCTGCATGTATCCCTGCATGCCAGAAGAGGGCACCAGATCTCATCTATATGTGTTTGCTGGGAATTGAACTCAGGATCTCTGGAAGAGCAGTCAGTTCTCTTAACCTCTAAGCCATCTCTCCAGCCCCCCTATATTTATAAATTAATAATTACATAAGGTAACTACAGAAACAAGTCAAGTGTATGTTTAAGATACACTCATAATATCTTTCATGATGATCAAGTTACTTCACATGATCTTAATCTTTGTTATTTTGTGTCCTCTGCATCTTAGAACATACAACCCTGAGCTCTGTTCAGTATTATGTCACTAGCAGTCAGTTTCTAAACCATTCCTCTTCCCTGTCTAACACTTGCTCAAACACCGTCTTATGCATCTTGTCCTGACCCATGAGCTCCATAGAAAATGAGGAAAGCCATGTGAAATGAGAGAAAAGCCTTTGCAACCTTCCTCCCAACTGTGCACCAGTGTTAGAGTGTGAGGGTTCAGGAAACTCACAGTTCAGATGGGACATCGCCAATCCATTGCCATTCCCCTTTGCTTCCACTGTATTTTAATCCAATCCAGTATCTGTTTGCAGTAACCTGGGACTGTAAGAACTTCTGTAAGGGAAATAACACATATTGTGATAAAATGTCTGTCTGGTAAGAAAAGAACAGGGTAACAGCTCCCAGCTATTCTTATGTCAGGTCTCTGCTGTCCTGTCCTCCAGCCCTTTAGTCCACCCAAGTTCATTTTTAAAGTGGTTTCCCACTAGTAGCTCATTTATGTAAAAGCTGATGACAGCTACATAAGTTATTTAAAATGAAAACTTCAGGTGGCCAGAGATACTGGATTCATGAAATGATTTGTGACCGTGTTTCTCAGAGAAAGTATTAATGTGTAGCCAATGTAGACATTGAACTCAGTCTCCCAGCTTCATACCCTGGCTCCTTAAGTAAGCCTAACACTTTATGAAATTATTCAAATACACATTTTAGAAGACCACAGAAGCATGTGGGAAGTGTTCAACTTAAGTGACCCCCCTGTCTAAAAAAACTAATTAATCCAGATGATAAGTCCAAGTCCACTGTGAAAAGCTGTGTGCTATTCTCCATGTTCCAGCAATGAAGCCAATGCTGTTACTTAGATCAAAAGTGACAGAACTTGAGGAAGTGTGAGATACTTGGAAGTAAAGAGTGTGTCTTACATGTGACACATGAGTGGAACGATACCTAATAAAATTACTGAATATATTTTATGATATAAGTTTAAATTTACCCATGTTTACTGTATCAAATGAAAAATTATATCATTACTTGACATTAAAATTTATTTTATGTTGTAATTATTCAGACATGTATTAAATTGGTGAAGAAATTGTGCATCATATTCTAAATGACAAAGTTTTCAAGCTGATTATTTAACCATTTCTCTAGAAAAATACCCTCTATGTATTTGAAGAAACTTTTTAGTAACAATACTAAACAGTTAATGTCAGGATCCTGGCCACTTGCTTCTTTTTAAATGTTCATTTCCAAAGATAGATTTTTTATGAAATATAAGAATATTAGGAAGTAAATATTATGGGCAGATTCAGTGAAAATCAACTAACAGGAAAAACTGTTTAATTCCCGGTTCTCATATAATTTCCTTTTTGCAGATTGGCCCAGAGCTCAGTTACTTTCTCTATTGTCAGCCAGTTACTCATCTCAGACAATCTCACTTCTGGGTTCAGAAGAGCAAACCCTAGACCGTGGCCTCTCTTGGTGCAGTTGACACTCTATGAAGATACATAACTGTCAGTCACAAGATGTGCTATACCAAAGGGCTAAACTTATTCAGGTAAAATATGCTTCTCTGCAGGATTCTTTTGCAGATTCCTGGCAAAGGGAGGAGATTGAAAAGACAGGACTGTCTTCCTTAGTAATGAGTCTCCTCATAACACCCTGTGTCCTGACACTAAATAGGAAGTAGGAAGTAGTGGACTAGAAAATTCTTACTGTATGATTTTTCCTTGAATTACAGGAAAAACACATACAACTGCTGAAGGACACTTTTTTTTTTAATATCTGGGCTCACTATTTCACTATCAAGGGTTAGAGAAGGAGTCTAAGAATAAAGAAGCATGTAAGAATCTATGGTACCGGTTCATCATCATCATCTATCTTCAAAAGGGATAAGCTGCAGTCCTGGCAGGTCTGTTTACATCCACTCCAGTGTTTATGGTCCATGTCCATGATGAAATAATAACATTTTATGCCACAGCAGAACAAGTGTCCTTCAACATGCTTCTCTACAACAGATAAGACAATGGTGATTTTTTTCTATTATTCTATTATTAGGACTATGGTGATATTTTGTATATGCTTGTCTGAAGATCTAGGGAAGAGCTAGTCATAGAGTTAGCCATAGAGGCCAGGCAGGGGTGGCACACACCTTTAATCCTAGCTCTATAGGCAGAGGCAGATGGATGTCTGTGAGTTCAAGGCCACCCTGGACTACAGAGATCAATCCAGTCTAAAAGAGAAACAGAGCCAGGCAGTGATGGCTCACACCCTTAATCCCAGTACCTGGGAGTCACATGCCTTTAATCCCAGCACTAGGAAGGTTGAGACACGAAGAGATATGGCTGGGCAGAGAAAAGAATATAAGGCAAGTGGCGATAAGACTCAGGGGCATTCTGTCTGAGGAGACAAGTTCTTCTTCCCCTTTTGGCTGAGGAGTTGGTGAGGTGAGAAGTGGCTGTGGCTTGTTTCCTCTGATCTTTCAGCATTTACCTTGATATCTGTCTCCGGGTTTCTATTATAAGACCTATTAGGATTTGTGCTATAGAAGAATGTATTTATCACACATCTATAACTAAGTGAAACCTCATGGCTGTCAAAAATTGAGACATTAGAATGCTGAGACCCCTGCACACCCATGTTCTATGCAGCACTATTCATAATAGAGCTGTGGATAAAATTTAAGTCTTCATTATGGATGATCAATAGAGAAAATGTATCATATACACACAAAGGATTACTATTTATCCTTGACAGGGAAGAAATCCAACCGGGCATGATGACCTCTGCCTGCCTACAAGCCCAGCACTCCAGAGGCTGAGGCATGAGGTTCACCTCTAGTTTGAGGTCAGCCTAGGTTAAGCAGTGAATTCCAGGCCAGCCTTGGCTATATATGGTGAGTTCCAAGGCAGCCTGGGCTGCAGAATGAAACCATTTTCACATCTAACCCTCTAAAGAGAAATCTTGACCTAAGTGACCAACTGTATAGTAAGAGTCTTCCAGATGACTCCTGACTGCTGCTCACTAATTGTCAGGACTAAGTGTCCTGTTATGAACTGATTCATTACTAATGAGACAGCAGAGCCTTTGCAATAACTTCCCTTTCTCAGAAGTCTACAAGAAAGACTTTCAGAGAAGCGTAGATGAACTTGAAGATAGAATGCAAAGTGTGACAAACTAGGGCCAGGACCATACTTTTTGATTTCACTCAGATGAGGCTTACAGCACAGCCCAGTTCTAAGAATCAGAGGTTTGTAAGATCCCAGGGGCTGGAGGGAGGGGAAATGAGCACTTGCTGCTCAGAGGCAGTTACATGGATGATGCAATGCTAGGTCTGCAGTGATGCACTCTGTCCACAGTGACCCACATGCTACTGTACACATGCAGCAGTGCTGTGCTCTATGTTAGATGCTCTTACCTTAATAGATATAAGAGACAAACAAGGAAGCTTTTGATGGTGATTTCCTGTTCTCTTGCCTTCAAGGGTACACCCACATGACCAAAGTATCAAATTTGAATACATTAAAACATGTGTAGTTTATATAGCTACCACATCTCAATAAGTTTTATTTGTTTGGTCTGTGCTGGGGACCACCATTCTTTATTAACAAACCTTTATGTCCAACCCTTGTTTTTCTGAGAAGAGGTATCATCACTCTGTAGTTCAATGTGGCTTGGAATTTGCTGGACACCTAGACTGTCCTCAAATTTGCAGTCCTCCTGTCTCAGTGTTTTAATCACAAGCATTGCAGAATCATGCTGCCACTTAGAGATGGTAGTTATTTTATTATAAAATAATAATATAAAACATTTTTGATGAGTCTGAGATGCCTCAGTGACTATTTGGGGACTTCCACTTTTTCTCTGTCACACATTCTAAAATTTACCATTTTTAAAGATATTATTAGTCCTTGAATAATGAAAATTGTCAATCCTTGCTCTCATTTACAG
The DNA here is from genome assembly GCF_004664715.2 of Peromyscus leucopus. Classification (NCBI taxonomy): domain Eukaryota; kingdom Metazoa; phylum Chordata; class Mammalia; order Rodentia; family Cricetidae; genus Peromyscus; species Peromyscus leucopus. Next base: position 140,900,310 of record NC_051065.1, read on the forward strand.
TGAGATCATATTCAAGAGTTCTTTGTGAACATTAACTTTAAAAAAAATTCTTAATAATGAATGATAAACTCTGTCAATTAATGTTAAGCAGTCACGATGCAAGGAAAGAAAGGTTCCTTGTAACACTTGATATTTTCATCTCTGTGTCATTCAGTGACAGAGATTCACCAGTGTGGGCACCATGGTGAAGCTCCCATGTGTGCTGCAGTGAGCTTCACTATGGTCACAAACGGGCCAGCTCTTTGATACCAAGGCAGAAGGAAATCACACACACACACTTATTTTTATGACTGCATCCATGTAAATGCTTTAAGTCCATTTCACCCTAAGAATTTGGTAAAAACTCTCTTACTGGAAACTTCCACATTCTGTCAACAAAAGAAATTGGGACTCAGATTTGACCTCTCATGAAAACGTCCTGAGTTCTCAGCTGTGCTGACTGAGCTCCCATCCCCTAGAAGCAGTGGAGACGGGATGGCTCTAGAAACTAATATTTTCCTAATCCACACAGGGATTTCCAGGGTTCCCGGATCCTCCATGAGACAAAGAAACCCTATCCATTAGCTCAGGGATCACCAGCATTGTTAGCTACTAACTGAACTTCAAATCTTCTGGAGAGGAATCAATACAGAACAATGCAATTCTCTATTCAATATCCCCTTCTTACCTGTGTGCTGTACACATTCTAAAACAACCTTAGTTTTCCCACAGCATCTGTTCTGTTTTCTATTGAGAGTGCCTGGTTCCTTCTGATGTTTGAAGTCATCACACCATGTAGACTTATTTCTCAAAGTTTCATTTAAGCAGCTGTTATTTTGCATGGTGGTATTCCTTTGACTGGGGTTGTTTAGATTTTTCTGTAGTTCATGGTTTTCTTGACTATATTGAAAAACTAAAATTAACAAAAGATATACCTCAAAAATGGTTACAAATACTAAATATTGAAATTTAATGTATAAGAAATGCCCGCATGTTGACAACATATATTATTACTTCAATTGCTATTTTGCCATTTAGAAAATAACACCTCAGCCGGGTGGTGGTGGCGCACGCCTTTAATCCCAGCACTCGGGAGGCAGAGGCAGGCGGATCTCTGTGAGTTCGAGGCCAGCCTGGGCTACCAAGTGAGTTCCAGGAAAGGCGCAAAGCTACACAGAGAAACCCTGTCTCGAAAAACCAAAAAAAAAAAAAAAAGAAAAAAAAGAAAATAACACCTCAATTAACTCATTAAAGAAATGGAAATATTAATTTCCCTCTACCAGAAACTTCTGTATAAAGTAAATGATAAAGCAGAATTAAATTATGGTGGAAGCACATTGCCTTCCAATTCCTTTGATTTTTCTCAGCAAAAATCTTACAAATAAATATCTAATTAAAGAATTCAGTCAACCTATAACATCCACTGAAAATGTGAATTAAGAAACATAAAGAAATGGCACAATTCTCAAATACTAGATGGAAAGCGTAATATCCTGATACATAGCTATATTTTAGCACATTCTGGGAGTGATTTCTTCTAAAGAGGTAAAGGAATCTAATAAGGCTGAAGTGTTAAGGTCTCTGTACATATCGAGTCTTTTAACACAACCATGTCCTCATTACAGACTGAGGAAAATGAAAAGAAGGTCATCATTTCTTTTTTTTTTTTTTTTTTTTTTTTTTTTTTTTTTTTTTTTTTTTTTTGGTTTTTCGAGACAGGGTTTCTCTGTGTAGCTTTGCGCCTTTCCTGGAACTCACTTGGTAGCCCAGGCTGGCCTCGAACTCACAGAGATCCGCCTGGCTCTGCCTCCCGAGTGCTGGGATTAAAGGCGTGCGCCACCACCGCCCGGCTGGTCATCATTTCTTTTGCACAGCTGTTTCTCACAGAATGTTTACCTATGATTCACAATCTCTTCAGCTCAGAAGGCAGACTATCACCAAGTTCTCAGAATGTACATGACCACGAATGAGAAACCACAAAAGCTCTCAACAGCCCCAAAGTTAATGAAATAGGTATGTAAGAGGAAGGGACACTGTAGTGTGCCAGGATTAAAAACACCCTAACAGCTGGGCGGTGGTGGCTCAAGCCTTTGATTCCAACACTCAGGAGGCAGAGGCAGGCAGATATCTGTGAGTTCCAGGCCAGCCTGGTCTTCACAGCAAGATCCAGGACAGGCACTAAAACTACACAGAGAAACTCTGGCTCTTGAAAAACATATGTGTGTGTGTGTGTGTGTGTGTGTGTGTGTGTGTGTGTGTGTGGTCTAAGTGCAGAGCTATGTGGCACAACCCCTGATTATAGGCAGGACAATGGGCAGAGTGTGATAACTGCATAATAAGTGACTGAAGTTATTACTTAGGCAGAAAGGCAAAGAAGATGTATACCAGTTACTCACTGTATGTCACCAACACGGCAATTGTCACCAGCAGAATGGAACAAAGGACTCCCAGAGGTATCACAATGAAGCACCAAGGGACTGAAGATTCTCAAATTAAGAAAATAATCACCATTAAAAAAGCAAGTCCCAATACTAATTATAATTTTGTATAGCATGGAGATGATGGGGTATTAGTCTCTAAAATTTTACAGAATTCTGTCATACAAACTTAATGAACATTGCCTTCAAAATTATATTGCACCCATTTTTGAAATCTTATATGTGCATATTTTCACAGGATATCAAACTTTTTTCACCTTTGGTCTTGTATTTTTAATCCTCCTGACTCAGTCTAGAAATAGCTGTATGACAGGCACATATCCCTCACCCAGTTCTACAGGATCAAAAGTGCATCCTTCAGAAAGCACTGGAGGCACAGACAGTTGGGGTAGATGATCCCAAACTGGAGCGAGCAGTCCACCAAGGGAGCATAACTGAGGATGAGGAGGAAGGGAAGAGGGATGGATGTTCTTGAGAACTGTAGGGAACCATGGCACTTCTGGAGCTGACTTGTATACAGGGCCATACATAAAGGAGCTTAGAAGTGAACTCTTGATTTTTTATTTATATAAGTTATATTTTCCTCTCGTTAATACAAAACATCTTTATGTATCTGAGGTGTTGGGAATCTGAAAGTCAAGCTTCTGACTATCAGTATGTCAAAGAAGTTAAGTTTAGGGTTCATTTGTGACATTATAGGAAGAGTGAGCAGAAAAAGAATAGAAAGTTTTCATTAGTAATCTTAATTATTCTGCAAAAGCATAATGTGGTTTAGTGACCCCCATCCCCACTACCATCTGTCGTCCCCTCTCTTCCTCTGCAGCTTCTTCCCAGGAAGAGACTCTGTCATGCAGTAGATGTTGAGAAATACTTAAGACAATAAAAACACCTTTTGTTAGAATAAATGTTTTGTTTATAAGGAATACTTTTCATTTCCTTAAGATTTTATTTCTCTAAACACACTTGGTGTTTCTTCAGATTCTAGTGTGTTACTTTTAAAAGTTTCAGAATTCTTCTTCATGAAATTAAAAAAAAAAATCTTAATTGTTTCTGAAATTTGACAGAATATATTCACTTCACCATTCTCAATAACTTTTTCTTACAGGCTCCCATCATTCTGATCTGACCATCCGGCTTTCTTTGGTTTCTAGCTAACACCTAGAAATAGGATTATTGCTGAGTGGTGATGGCACACACCTTTAATCACCATGCTAGGCAGGCAAAGGCAGGAGATCTCTAAGTTTGAAGCCAGCCTGTTCTACAGAGTATGTTTCAGGACAGCCAAGGCTACACAGAGAAACCTTGATTCGAACTTCCCAGGCAACTCTCCCGCCCCCCCCCCCCAAAAAAAAGAAAAAAGAAAAAAGAAGAAAAGAAAAGCAAATGAAACAGATTTTAGCCAGGCATGATGGTACATGCCTTTAATCCAAGCACTTGGGAAACAGAGGCAGCAGAATCACTTTGAGTTTAAGGCCAGCCTAGTCTACAAAGGGAGTTTTGGGACAGCCAAGGCTATTAGAAGGAGAAACAATGTCTTAAAAAAAAAAAAAAAAAAAAAAAACCTCCAAAAGTAGAGATATTGTTTCTAATGGCAGCCTATAGGATATTGTTTTCAAAATTAGAAGTTTATGATGCATAAAATAGGTGAATTTAGATGTTTAAACACTTACCTCTGTGGCCAGCTTCTCTGGGCCCTTGCTTCTCATCAGCCCTTCCTCGATTCTGCAACCCTGAAGACTTATGGAATCTCACAGTTGTGTAAGTAATCTCTTCATCACCCATCGTGGGAGTAAATGAAGTATGGTCTGTGTTAAAATCTGCCCTTGAGTGATTTCTAAAGAAAACGTTAAAATGTCCACATTTAGGAAGGTACCTGGATCTGATGCTGCAGTGCGGTGGGAAGGAGTAGAGTCTGATTCATTCCCCTAATGATCCAAACACCCTCAATCACATGGACTGACCATGTTTTCTGCTGGAGGTGAGAAATCTTTGAAGATTTTTTTTTTTCCATTTATACATCTAATGGCCTCAGAACTTATTATTAGGAGATACAGAAAGGATTAAAAATTTACTAATAAGTCATTGTAATATTGACAGAACACATATATAAAATGTTAGCCAAAATTGGTACTACAACAAACCATTGAAATACTTTTAAACTATCAATTGAAATAAAAAAATCAGTTTTCTGAATAAATAAAAATTTTGCTTATAATTATTTACATGTTTTGATAAACACATGAATGCAAAAATGTTCTTATCCATCATGCATGTCAATCAGTTTCCTAGACAAAGCCTTGAAACAATATATGAAATTTAATACTGCTGCTGATTAACATTTTGGGCTGAAAATACAAAAATATCTCTCCTGAGATGTCCAACCTCTCTACTCAGTCACATCCTACACATTATTCTCCAGAGTCAAGCCTGATAAATGCATGAAACTAGAGAATACCCTACTGAGTGGGGGTAACCTTGACTCAAAAAGACAAATATTGCATGTTTTCTCACATCTGATGCTCCTTGCTTTAAGGCTTCAGACATGCTACAGAACCTGGAGTGACTGCAGCAACCAGGAAAGTAGAAAGGGGTATTGCAGGGGTGAGGTGTGGGAGTAATAGAGGGACATAGCAGGGTACAACCTGAAGTTTTAATTTCAAATCATTCCATGTACATGATTACCTCACATATTATATTCTATTATATGATGTTGCCAGAGACACCTATATGAAAATAAATTCTGTCACTATGCAGCAATCATCAGTTAATACCTATAAGGGATCCAATCTGATAATAGATATCAATGTTTTACTGAATAGTAAATATTTGTAACTTACCTTATCCCTGACATTAGTAACTGAGATGATAGCCAGCAGATTATATGGAAAACAAGCTTCACATGAGACAGCATTTTCTATTTTTTTAATTCATGAAGTTTTCTGAAATTACTTATATTTTGCCTTATTTCTTGAGAAAAGGGAATCTTTCTGTTACAGAATTCTTTTTCAAAATCATTACTTATTATTATTGCTGTTGAGGGTGAGGGTACTTGAGCTATGGTGCATGTGTCCAGAGGATAACTTTACCGAGTGAGTCCTCTCATTCTACTTTATGAGGGTCCCATGGATTTAACTCAGGTGGTCAATTGGGCTTGTGTAGCAAGTACATTGAGCCACCTTACCTGGCTCCAATTATGACTTCTTCAAGATGGATAATATATAAACATTTGATCCAGTGAAAGAGTAATGAACTCCATAGAACCCTTTACTTCATTTTCCAGCACACAGCAGAAGTCACAGAACACTCAGAAAGAAAACCAGTGCGTAACTCCAGTTTTCACAAGCTGCCAGAGTCAACCAGATCACACACAACCAACAAGGCATCCCCGTTTATCCTGCTCTCAGGTCACACCATCTGAAATTCCATAGAGAACATAAGATCATGTGATAGAAAAACAATAAAAGCAGCTATTACCTGTGTTTCAACCCGAAATGATTATTGCTGAAGGAATTGATCCCCAATTGGGGGACAGGTTGGTGTTTTCTGTTCTGTATCCTCTCAAGGTTCCAAGAGAAAAGGCAGAGCTGAATCACCTTTGGGTGATGTTCAAGCTCATGATTTTCTGCCCCTCCTCTTGACCAAAGAGAAAAGAGGAAATTGCACGATGAAAGCTGGTGCTGACGGATAGGAAAGAACCAAGCTACCATGTCAGATGCTGCAAATCATGTCCATAATTGATATTTGAAGACCGAGAAGATAAATGTGTCAGCTAGAAAGAAAAACCAGTAAGTGTCTTTTTCAAAAACACTAGTAAAAGGAGATGACTGAAGGTTTTCCAATCCTAATTTTGTATTAGGTTGATTGAATATTTTCTTGCATTACTATTTGAAAAAAAATTAAAATTACTTTCTGTTTTTGAATTATGTTTATTAGAGTTAAATGTGTTTTAGGAATTACTTTTAAGCACTCACATGTCTGCTATAAAAGTCTTACTGTATGCTCTTCTAGCTTTTTATCATAGAGAATGTTTAAAGTGGATGTTAATGTCTTTCCATTCGGAGTGGTCTTCTGGCTGATGTTTTCATGGTGCTCAGATGTCATACCTAAGATATTATGCATGCTCAGCAAATACTCTACCACTGAGTAACAGACTCAGACTTTTGGTTGTTTTGTTTTGAGTTTTTGGTGTTTTTTCTTTTGTTTGATATAGCGATTGTTATATCATACCTATTATGTAGCCCAGACTGGCCTCAAACTCTGAGTCCCCTTGACTCAGTCTCTTCAGTGCTGGGAGTTTAGCTGTATACCACCACACCAATTTAACACCATGTTTCTACTTCAACTTTTCTGATAAATAATAAGCATTTTTCTTTTCATAAATATTGATCTATAAGATTTTTAAAGATATATAATTATTAATCAATTCTATACAGTTCAAATTAAGTAATTAGATAATATCTTACTGTTGAATATTTAAACTATTTACACTATTTCATTGTTAATTTAAAAACTATATGGGCTATACTTTAGAACATACTTAGACATTTTATGCATGGAGTCATGTGATCAAATGAGATAGACATTAAGGAACTCTAATATTGATTACCATACACCCTCTAATTCATTTTAGTCTACCAGTTGTATGTGAAAAAAATCACAACTGTTTATGTTTTGAAGCTAAGATAAGGTGAATTTTTCTTCCAAGAGTTTTGCCCATGGATTTGTGATGGGAATTCCTGCAAAGAAGCTTTTGTCAGCAAAGAGTGATTTACTGATCACTGATTGAAAACTACATTGAAGTGGAAATGTTGGAATGTTGTAGATCCAGATGCTAATTACTTTGCTATGTGATAGCTTTAGCCCCCTTAACAGCCATTCCTTAGCTCCCACCTCCAATATTTCCTCCTAACTGTTTCACAATTTGCCCCTCTCCTCACCACTAGTTTATGCTGCCTCTGTCTTACATGGCCAGTGTCTTTTTTTTTTTTTTTTTTTTTTAGTTTTTTTTTTTTACATTATTCCTTCTGTAGACTTAAAAAACTTGTAAATTTATTATTATTGTGTCTAATGAGTGTGTGTGAGATTGAATGCAGGCTTGCCATGAGTTGCAAGTGGGGATAAGAGGACAACTTTGGGAAATAGTTAGTTCTTTTCTTCCACTTTGGGTTCCATGGATCAAATTTGGGGAGGTCATCAGGCTTGTGGCCAGGGCTTTTACCAATGGAGACATCTCACAGGTCCACTTCATGGTTCTTAAACCCTGATATCTCTGAGTCACCACTCAATTCTACCATTGTTGTATACCAGGTGTCTCTTGAAACAGTTCACAGACATTATTTCATCTCAACAGTGTGAGACAAGTTTATTGGGTTCAATGTGGATGCTTCCAGAATAACTCTAGTTGGTCATTTTTTCCTCCATTCCGACATCCTGGGGCATCCTTCTATCTCTTGTCTACACACACACACACACACACACACACACACACACACACACACACACGCCTTAAGACTAAATAAATATAGCCTGGGTTTTAGCTTGCCACAAAGTATGGATCTGGGAGCTAGAGAGATTTGAGTGGAAAAGCCTACAAGCTCCTGTGACTTTAGGTAAGTCAGATCATTCACAAAGTCTTTGAGCACAGCAAAACAGAATTGCACTTTCCCTCCAGGATTGCTGTGAAATTTTAACAAGATATACAGACACACAAATAGCTTTTTGTTTTGTTTTATGCTTTCCTTGTTTGTTTGTTTAAGACAGGTCTCACTACATTGCTCTGCCTGGCCTCACAAGTGATTGGATTAAAGTGTGAGTCCAAGTTTCACAAAGTTTTTAATCATAACTGGCCAATAGGATGGTAAACATGCATTCAACATTAAACATTATTATTTGTAGCCCATGACTCCAATCTTTCCTTACTACATAAATTTGAGCAAAACACTGAATCTTCAAACTGTTTTTTTCCCCACATCATCATTAAGTGTGTCAAATACTCCCTAGGGTTGGAATAATTGCAATCAGGAAAATAGAGAGAAGTTCTTAGATTTCAAAATAACTATTTATTTGAGCTTTCTAGAATGCAGAAGCTTCTCTCAGCCACAGGATGCACTAAGTTTTCTACCTGACCTTGTCAAAGAGTGCAGATGTTTGGAAGACAGAATAGGGATGGTCCATGAACCAAAATGAAGAACTGAGAGAACTTCAGCAGTGAGCCAGTGCTGCTCCTGAAAATTCACAGTCGCCCTAGATGAGAGTTGGGGGTTGTATCACACTGCTCATGGAAACACGAATGGTTCTTTTTACATCCTTATCTCTGCTGAGAGGAAGTCATCTTTACTGTGGGAGCTAAGCAAGCACAGGACACGCTTTTTTTGTGATTTCTACATACTGTTTGCTTCCTCTAACATCATGCAAAGTTTGTGAGCAAGAACTCCAGACCTGTTTTGTTCATTATTGTGACCAAAGCATGAACAGGAGATGAGGTGCCTACCAGTTCACTTGATGAAGAAGGGGAATAGCTAACAAAAACTGACCACACATTGGGCAATTTTTTGGTTTTGGACAGAGACGGAGGATGTCAATAACTTTAAAGCCAAAAAGCAGCAGCTTCCTCTGAGTTCTGTGCAACCAAGCTCTGAATTCTAGAAAAATGTAAATTATTAATGAACATAAATAGCATGAGAAAATAGAGCCAGTTCAGATCAAATTGACTGACAATTCCACTGTGATTCTTTGACCAAAGTGCAACACAAAACAGAAAATACTAAAATTCATTTCAACCTACTAATGAAACAGGAATGTTAGAAGCTTGAAGAAAGTTTCTGTTTTCTTGAATTTTGTCTTGTAAATTTATTGTTTTTGTGGCAAAATCCCACATATACACACCCAAATGTATATTTATTTCTCTGACTTCTTTGCTCTAAAAGCCTGTGTTTGTGAAACCACAACTTCCTGTTCCTTTATGTTGAGACACATATGTCTGGTCACACATTCAAACCTTCCAGTGGGACCTTCAGACCTTGGTGGCATTATCACTTCACAGTGCAAATTGGTCTTCCTGTCTGAGGCTGAGGTGAGGGACACCTTTAGTAGCCACCAGCCCTCAGGGAAGGATGGGTTGACTCATTGTTTTCACTGGGAAGACTGACTGGTCCTGGCCAGCTTCACACCTCTTGGTTCTTCTGTCTTAAGGTGAAGCTTTCACAAAACTGAAATATGGTAAACTTTACAGCTCTTACGAAAACTGAAAAGAACTCTATTTTGAGGTTTCTTGTGACCATAACCACCCCATGTGTACTGGCATTTATAATCACAGCTTTTCTAAAACTCATTTGTGAACAGCATAAGGAATCAGTTAGTAGTTACGACAAACAGACTACCAAGCCAGGACCTACAAGTATACTGAATAAAGCCATAAACCATCTGTATAGCTAAATTAATCAACATTAAACAATACAATAAACAAACAAACAAATAAATGAATAAATAAATAAATAAATAAACAAACTCTACTAATACCAGATAAGTGAAAAATCAGCAGCACAGAATTATTGGATGGATTGGATATCAATGCCCACAATTGTTTTGAATTTTCAGTTTCTCAATTAAAATGCAAGGAAAAATAACTGTAATAGCATTATAAATTCAGTTACACTAGATACAGATGAAGTGATCAGTAGCTATCACACAGATGGCAGTGGCTCCCCATGTGCCTGCACCTATATAGAACTATTCTGTTATTGCAAAATATTTAATGAACAGAGCTACTTTGCTTCTATCTGCTTACCAAAGGTCTTAGCCTTCTAAACTTCCATCCTGAAGTCAGTGCTAACTGATTGCTTCAACAAGTAGATTATAACTACCAAAACAGCATAAGCTTGTACTGTGAATTCAGAGAGAGACTTAAACGGGACACCAACAACAGAATTAATAATAATAATGAAAGATGAATTCAAGAGGAACGAAATTCAAAAAACTGGGAAACACGCGTAGGACTTGTTTTCATTAGAAGTAAAAAAATATGTGTAGGTACTGCACTAGTCTGATTTCTGATACTGTCATAAAACACTGAACCAAATAAAGTTGAGAGGGAGGGGTTTATTTCATTTTACATGTTACTACTCAGTATTGGAGGAATACAATACAAAAATTTAGGTGAGGTCTCAGATCAGAAACCACAGATCAACTCTCTCATTGGCTTGATCCACATCTCAGGTTTAGCTATTTTTCTTATTTAGCCCACAAACTGCTACCCAGGGTTGGTACCATCCACAACTGGCTGGGTCTCCTACATCAATTAGCAATTAAGAACCTGCCCCCACAGACACGTGCACAGGCCAATGTGATAGAATAACTTCTTCTAGGTGTGTCAAGCTGACAACCAAGATTAGCCATTACAAGTGCCACACATTTACAACTTGGGAAATCACTGCTGAACCACAGCCTTTCCTTTCTTTTCCCCAACACTTCAGGTTACTATAATAGAACACACTTTACCACTTTTAAGAGTTAACAGTCTATACAAATATTTCCAATGATTTAAAAGTCCAAGTGTTTTTAAAAAATTCAAAGTTCTTACTTGTGGCAGATATTTAGCAAAAACTGTGTTACACAGCTTCTTATTGAAGAAATGAAGATGCATGAAAGCAAAAAAATAGATCTAAGAAAAATCAAAATTCAGTTATGTCAATCCATGTTCTACAGCTCTGTATGGTTGCTGAAATTTACTCATGATCTTGTGGCTTCAGACGGCCTGGGCTTAACACTTCTCTATATCTCTGCATAGCAAGTATCAAGCCAGGCAGTGCCATACAGTGATACCCTGTCTCCAAAACCAAAATAAGTAAACAAATGGGAAAAAATAATTTTAAGCTGCATGAACCATTTAGAAAACAAAACAAAACAACAACAACAAAAAAACCTGTACCACAGGTAACTCATAGGCAGGTCACCCAGGAGACTTTTGCAAAGCCTGTTGTTTACTTATTACTGGAGAAGGGGAGTCTCTAAAAGGTTTCTTTTCTTTGGGGCTCCTGAGTCCTATGAGCATTCTTGAGCATCCTTAATATCTCTCCACAAAGGAAAGCTAATGGGCAAGACTCATGAGAGTCTTCTGTGGGTGATCACAGCTTCTCTGATTCAAGTGATGGCAATGGTCATGCCCAAACCAAATGGTACACATCTGGATTACCAGGTGGAGCTTGGTTGCACCTGTAATATTAACACTGAGGAAGTCAAGGAAGGAGGATCAAAAACTCAAAGCTATCCTCCTCTGTAGAGTGAGTTTGAAGCTAGGCTGGGATATGAAATCCTAACCCCACAAAATCAACAATAAATGAGCAAACCAAAATCTGGACTCCACACAGTATGAGAATTGTTTTTCCTTAAGCCACAAGTGTGTGCTCTTCAGAAAACAGCCCTAAGACACTAACACAGTTAGAAAAATAATAGAAATTTAATAATTTTAACAAAAGTCACAAATATATTTAAACATGAATTTACCAAAATTAACAGGTAGAAATGCCTAAATTGTGTTACATCCATTAAATAAATGTTGTTCCTAATCTAGTAAATACCTTACCCCAAAGATAACTTCAGGCCAAGATTATCTCTTGATAATCAAATATTTAAGAAAAGGAAATACAAATCCTTCTAAAAAGTAAACTTTCAAATATACAACAATGACTTCAAAAAACTCCAAATAGACATTTAAGGCCAGTGTTTTCTCTATATCCTAAATAGAAAAGGGCTAGGTGTGATGGCACACACCTTTAATCCTATCATTCGGGAGGCAGAGGCAGGCAGACTTCTGTGAGTTCAATATCAGTCTGTTCAATATACTGAATTCAAGGCTAGGCAAGGCTCCAGAGTAAAAACCTATTTGAAACAAAAGAGCAAGCAAACAAACAATTAATTATGTTTTTAAAGAGAATTATATCACTCACATTCAGAATTGTAACACTTAAGAGACAGGAGTATTGTGAAGAGATCAAGGCCAGCCTGAGCTACATACTGAGTTCTAGGCCAGTGAAAGAAACAGTGGGAGACCCTATCTCAGAAAATAAAACAAATGAAATGGGAGAAGAAAGAAAATGAGTGAAAGCTGCAGGCTCATCTGTTACAAATATAAACACAAGCACTTGTTTAAAATATTATCCAAAGAGATAGACAATGGGGAGGATGCCATGATAGACTTAAGGGTATCACATGGCTATGGCACTCATAAAGTCACAGCATATTTGGTTGCTTGCTTAGTATATGTACACGATTGAGCCCATGAACAATCAATCATAGATTGGAAGGGGCTCATGAGGCCCAATCTTCCAAAGGGAACTATGGGGTCTCTATGGCTTTTGGAGGAGAGGAAGTCATTGCCTTCAGTGATGTAGCCACTGGTGAGTAACTGTCTCCAGTGGCTACTTTCACATCCATGTGCCTGTGAATGTCCCAGTTTAAATTCTGTGTGTTGCAAAACAAATACGTAACCACAAAAAAGACATGAAAGTGAGGTAGAACATTGACTCTACTCTGAGAAAAAAGATAAAGAAATAATAGGATAAATTGGTAGATATTGAATTTACTCTAAAAAGGAAAAGGGGAAGATATAAATATGACAAAAGGTAGATTATTGAATCTATTATGAAAAGAAAAAAGAGAGAATATGGATATGATAAGATAAAAAGGGAGAATTGGAATCTACTTTTAAAAAGGAACTACTTGTTTTAAATAGGATAAGTAATCCATTTTTTTGTCTGAGTTTATCAAATGTTATTGGACTGGACATTTTTAATATACATAATGGAGTTTTTACCTGAATATGTCAAATGCTAATAATGGACTGGACATTGTTAATATAATCTTGACTGTGTATATTGTATATACTTATTGGATATATTTTTTCTTGTATTAGTTATAAACTTTTTAAAATTTTAGACAAAAAGGGGAAATGTGGTGGTATTGTGTTCCCCAAAATATTGTGCACGCTAATAAACTTATCTGGGGTCAGAGACAGAACAGCCACAATTAAACATAGAATATAGGCAGGGGTAGTGCATGCCTTTAATCCTAGCATTCCAGAGGCAGAAATCCATGTGTTCAAGGATACAGCCAAGCATGGTGACTCACACCTTTAATCCCAGAAAGCAAGCCTTTAATCCCAGGGAGTGATGGCAGAAAGCAGAAAGGTATATAAGGCATGAAGACCAGAAACTAGAAGCATTTGGCTGGTTAAGCTTCAGGCCTTTGAGCAGCACAGGTCAGCTGAGATTCATTCTGGATGAGGACTCAGAGGCTTTCAGTCTGAGGAAACAGGATCAACTGTGGAACTAGTGAGGTGAGGTAGCTGTGGCTTGTTTTGTTTCCCTGATCTTCCAGCATTCACCCCAATAACTGGCTTCAGGTTCAATTTTATTAATAAGTACCTTTAAGATTCATGCTACATGAAAGTGGGATGAAGACATCACAGGAATAGAATTGTTGGTGATGGGGATGAATAAAAGGCCAGGGGGACTAAGTGTAGTGGGTAGCCATTCCAGCTTTGATCTGGAAGTTCCAACCCCCACTTAGGCTTTGGCAACTGTCATGCCTACAAGGCGGGGCCAAGGGAGGCGCCAAGAGACCCAAGATCTGGATGGGCCAGTGCTCTCTCTGTTCCTGGACACTAGAAGGTGGAGGGTGACAGCGCAGAGCTCCAGAGAACACTGCTGGACTGCGATACACCTTCCCCAGACCCCGTGACCTACCTATCCCTTCATTTGTAAGTTATCTACTAAATAAATTTTCCTTTTAACTATGTAGAGTGGCCTTAATGATTTCACCAATAACTAAGTGTGGCCAGAATGTGTTAAATTCATATATGAATTGTCAAAGACTAAATTAAGTTGTATAAACACACATATTCCAAGCAGGCAAAGCTATATATATAGTGGATAATAAATATGAAAATACCAAATGTGATATCTTCACAAGATCATTTAACACTCAAATAAGAACGAATGCATTTGTCTATGGGCATAAACATAAATATTGAAAAGATAGATTAGTACTATTTCAATTGATCTAAATAATAGTATTTAATTCCCTCTCCCTTGAGAACATGACCTGTGTATCCATGGGTTTTGACCAGATTCTTAGTGCCAGCTATGAAACCTCTTTTTAGTGGGCCTCAAATCCAACCAAAGAGTAATAGTTTGCCTCCAGTGGGCACATCTATCCTGGGATGCTGGTATTCCCTTACTCAGATTATCAGTTTCATAATAATGTTGGTGGCTTTTTACCCTCCATAGCTTATAAGTCACCTTCTGGCTCTGTGTATACTAGCCAGTAGATTGGAAGCTTCCAGATATGTTCCAACTTGATTTCTCTATGTGCTATAACCAAAATATTCAACAATAGTGTCTTTTTTTTTTTAAAAGTATTTATTTGTTTATTTTACATCCTGGTCATATTTTCCCCTCCCAACTCTCCTCCCTGCACCTCCTCCCAATCCCTCTCTTCCCACCCCTAATCCACTCATCCTCCCTTTATGTTTAGGAAAAAGTAGTTCTCCCATGAATATCAATAAAACATGACATATCAAGTTGCAGTAAGACTAAGCACCTCCCTATGTACTAAGGATGGACAAGGTGACCCAGTATGAGAAATAGGGTCCCAAAAGCCAGTAGAAGAGTTGGAGACAGCCTCTGTTCCAACTGTTAGGTGACCCACAAGAGGACCAAGCTACACAACTATAACATGTGGGCATAGTGCCTAGGTCATTCCCAGGCAGACTCCCTGGTTGTTGGTTTGATATCTGTGAGCTCTTAAGAGCCAAGATTAGTTGATTCTGTGTTTTCTTGTGATATCCTTGACACCTCTGGCTCCTAAAATCCTTTCTCTCTTCTGCAGGATTTCTGAGCTCTGCCTAAAATTTGGTTGTGGGTCTCTGCATCTGTTTTCATCAGTTGCTGGATGATGCCTCTCTGATGACTATTGGGCTAGGCATCACCAATCTATAAGTATAACCAGATATTGTAAGGCATCTCCACACTGACATTTTCTCCCCTCCAGACATGTTTGGTTCAATCCTAGGACTTGGGATCACCCAGTCTGTGAGTCCTGGTGCTTCAGACAGTGTCAGTGGTGGGCTTATTATCCCGGAATGGGATTTAGGGTAGACCGATCATTGGTTGGCCACTCCATTGATCTCTAGGCCACCCTTACAGGCCAAAGTTTATGTGGTTGGGTTGGTTTCCCACTCCCTCTACTTGCAGTCTTGCCTGGTCACAAGAGAGGACCAGTTCAGGCTACATATCCCCTATTTCTAGGAAACTTAGCTGGGGTCATCCTTATAGATTCCTGGGAGTTTCCCTTGCACCAGGTTTTTACCTGATCCCAAAATACCCCCTCTTTCCAGTAGTCTCTTTCAGTATTCTCCTCCTCCAACCCCCCCAACCTGGTTGTTCATGTTCACATCTCCACCTGTCTACAGTCCACACATGATATCTTTTCTATTTCCCCTTCCGAGATCTTGGTGTCCCCTTTTGAATTCTCCTTGTTACCTAAACTTTCAGGGTCTTTGGATTGTAGCATAGTCATCTTTTACCTTTCAGCTAATATCCATTTATGAGTGATTATATATCTTGTTTATCTTTCCTAGTCTGGCTTATCTCAGTCAGGATAATTTTTTTCCTAGTTCTATCCATTTGCCTTCAAATTTCCTGATGTCATTGTTTTTAAAATCTGAGTAATATTTCATTGTAAAAATGTACCACATTTTTCTTTATCCATTCCTCAGTTGACGGACATCTAGATTGTTTACACATTCTGGCTATTACAAATAGAAATGCTATGAACATAGTTGAGAAAGTGTCCTTGTGGTATGATTGAGCATCATTTGGATATATGCTGGTACCAAAAACAATAAAAGGTCCAGCATTTATTGTTGTCTCCTAGGGTCTGTGAAGAGTCTAACAACCAGCTGAAGATTTCTAATCTGAGGGATATCAAATGATTCTAAGCACACTGAGCTCCTTAGTCCATTCGCTTTGTTCTTCTAAGTCAATTCTATCTATACAACTTCTTTTCTGTTCTCACACTTAGCTCCTTTCAGTCCCTCCTGCTCTCAGTCCCTTCTGCTGTTCTCTCAACATTTCACCTAGTTCTTTCCATCTCTGTCCTCATCCATATATATATATATATATATATATATATATATATATATATATATCCATTCATTAACAACTTGCTAGTAAAAACTACAAAGTAAGCTCTCAGGGACAAGTATTCTAATAAGAGTCACACTTGACAAAGACCTGATCAGCTTGACTGATGACTGGCAATAGATGTAGGTTGTAAAATGTTCTGGCTATCTCTTAAAGGGATAGCTACAAAGGTTACAAGGGAAGGAATTAAACCAATGAGAGATTTAAGGAAAAAGCAAAGAATATGTGTACTATTTAACATGATTAATAATATCCAGACATGATTATTCAGTTAACAGCCTTATCTGTTAGTCACCTGAATCTCAGGACCTATATGTAATTAGTCTACTGAGCCTAAAATCTTGCATTAAAAACTGGTGTAGAAATAAATACAAAGTGTTAATTGTTATTTGAATCCAAGTAGGGAGGTGCTAGTGGAGGAAGCTTAGGACAACATAGGTGCTATTGATCTCTTGAAGGACTAAGATATACCAAGGCCAGACACCTGCACTATCACTTCTGGTTCACTATAATTCTTCTGAAGAGTTTTGATCTAACAAGGCCAGGCACCTGCAATTCCTCTCTGTGAAAGTTCTACGCAGACACTTTGTCTGGCTAGTATTTACCTTGTCAGTGGCTAAGGATGGAGAACCAGATCTCTAAGTGTCTACAGTCCACATGGAACAATAGATCTAGCATGAAGCATATTTAGTATGTTTCTATTCATAAAAAATGTACAAATAAGAAACCATATTCTAGACTATCCACAATTACATGTGCCCATAAGATTGAGATGTAATCATAACATTACATGCACACATAACATGAGAATGCACAGTAAATGGAGGGATAACATAGCTATTACTGCACAAGAAGTTTACAACAAGAAAGAGCAGGTTGATTCAAAAGGCAGTAATTCCATAACACCTTGTGTGATGTTTTCCTCTAACAGCATCCTTAGTTCTGATAGATTGACCTTCTGAACTCTAGTTGCCACTGTTGTATACTCCCATGGACTTTTGCTACTAGCAGCTCTCAATATGCCCCAGAGAGGTATAGTTAGGTTTTGTGGTAGGTTGATTATTAGTTTTTCTAAGGAACTGTAGTGATTTCCAAAGTGGCTGTACAAGTTTGCACTCCCATATCCGGGCCTACAACTTCAAAAGCAGACTTAGGTTTTACCTGAGCACAGGGTAGATATAGGGACTCCAGCCCAGGCAGTTTATTGGAGGCCAGGCTGGTCCTAGGGACCCCAGGTAGGACACTGACCACCTCCCACTTTAATTTCCTTAAGCCTGCACAATAACCCCAACTGCACCCCTACATCTGGGCTCCATATCCCAGCCTATTACTTTAGAAGAAGTTTTAGGCTTTATCAGAGGCTAGGCAGGATCTAGGAACCCCAGGTAAGACACTGCCCACCACCCACTAACATTCTTTAAAACCAGCCTAACAGGCCTGAAAATGCATTTCCTCCCCTGGGCTCCACACTAGGGCCCACAGTCCTGACAGCCTTTTCAGAGGCCAGAGTGGTCCTAGGGACCCCAGGTAAGATATTGCCCACTGCCCAATAAACTCTTTTAATCTTGTCCAACAACACTAGACTGCACCCCCTTCTTTGGGCTCCATATCCTGGCCTACAACTTTGGAAGAAGACTTTGGCTTTACCAGAGTCCAGGCTATATCTAGGGACCCCAACTCCCCCAAACCCTAGAGGGGACACCCTACTGGACCTGAAGACTCACTAGTCGCCAGAACCCTTGGTCATTTAGGTCAGAAGACCAGAGAGGAAAGAGAAATAAAGGGAAAAAACACCCATTCAACAAAGACAAACACAGGAATCAACACGTAGAATTACAATCATCCCAAATTCAGATGCCTAAATATCACTGTAAGAACACAACCAATAACAGAAAGGGTAACATGGCACGATCAGATCCTAGCAATCCTAAGACAGAAAGACCCGAACAATCCAGCACAGTGGAAACACAAGAAACAACCTTAAAAAGGATTTTATGAAGATGATAGAGGTTCTTAAAGAGGAAATGAAAAAATCCCTTAAAGAAATTGAGGAAAAGAAAAACAAAAAATGGAAGAAATTAATGAATCCCTAAAAGAATGCCAAGAAAGCCAAAAGGAAACAAAGAAACAGGTGAAAGAAACCGTTCAAGACTTGAAAATGGAAATAGAAGCAATAAAGAAAACACAAATGAAA
The DNA here is from genome assembly GCF_004664715.2 of Peromyscus leucopus. NCBI lineage: Eukaryota > Metazoa > Chordata > Mammalia > Rodentia > Cricetidae > Peromyscus > Peromyscus leucopus. The sequence continues at coordinate 140,919,122 of NC_051065.1, forward strand.
GGAATCCTGGAAGTGGAAACTCTGGGTAAGTGAACAGGAACTACAGATGCAAGCATCACCAACAGAATACAAGAGGTGGAAAAGAGAATTTCAGACCTTGAAGACACAGTAGAGGAAATAGATTCATCAATCAAATAAAATGTTGAATCTAAAAAATTCCTAACACAGAACAGCCAGGAAATCTAGGACACTATGAAAAGTTTAAACATAAGAATCATAGGAATGGAATAAGAAGAAACTGAGCTCAAAAATCCAGAGAATATATTTAACAAAATCATAGAAGAAAATGTTCTCAACCTAATTAAGGAGGATCCTATAATGGTTCAAGAAGCATAAAGAGAACCGAATAGAGCCAGACGGTGGTGATGCACGCCTTTAATCCCAGCACTCAGGAGGCAGAGGCAAGTGGATCTCTGTGAGTTCAATGCCAGCCTAGGCTACAGAGTGAGTTCCAAGAATGGCACAACACTACACAGAGGCACCTTGTCTTGAAAAACAACACCAACAAAACAAAACAAAACAAAACAAAACAAAAAGAGCCCTGAATGGAGTGGACTAGAAAAAAAAAGTCCCCTTGCCACATAATAATCAAAACATTAAACATATAGAACAAAGAAAGAATATTAAAAGTGGCAAAGAACAGCAGAGTCTTATAATATAGTTTGATGAGCAACCAGAATCAATAGAAGTATCCCATGTTGTTTTGGAGGCTTCTGAGACCTTCCTGACCAAAACCTCACTGGGACATACTGAACTTCTGGCACTGAGAATTTTCTTTCCGGAATTGTCATTATGAACCATCATGGGGTACCTCCATTCAGCTGAAGTTGACAGTACTGGCCTTATTAAAAGTTTCAGTCTGTTAACATCAGTCTTGTGTAGTGAATTGATTCATGAAACATTAGCCTCTTTCTCAGAGCCCATTGGCTACTGATAAATGCGGGGGAAGGGTAATTGCTGTCTTCATTTGCGTCCCTACCGGGGAGCACACCAGACTGAATGGATATAGTTCTTCATTTGCACTCTGCATGGCTCCAGAGATTGATCTAACCTGAGCAGCGAGCAAATGAAGGAAACACAGACACATGGATGGGCATAGAAAAGCTGTGAGGGGTTGACTGAGTGGGGTCTCTAATTGACAAAATGCAGCAACCCGAAAGCACTACATATCTATTATATAATGTTAAACAGAGAGACAAAGTTATTGTATGTGCCTGAACAAGTAGGCAGAGCTTATGGTGTACAGTGAAACAAGGAGTCAAGTTTAGCTTGTCTCAGTAGGAGCAATCTCTGTAGGGGAGCAGTCTTCATCCCGGTAAACATCTTAGGGAAAAAGCTACAGTGGATATTGCACATGCTGTCAACATACACACTCAGACCTGAAGAAGGCTTTGCCATCCCTCTGAACTTTACCTGGGGAAAGCTTTGCCACTCCCAATGCGCTGGGGATTGGACCTTGACATGACCTTTCCCAAGTCAAATAATATTCTCTTAGGACTTTATTCCCTCCCTATACTCACATAGTCACTTGGATATCACTGGTAAACTTCAGTGAGACACAGCAGGGAGATAGTGGTTCACACTTTTAGTCCAAACACTCAGTAGGCAAAGGCAGGTGGATCTCTGTGAGTTCGAGGCCAGCTCCATCGACAGAGTGAGTTCCAGTACAGTCACAACTACACAGAAAAACCCTGTCTCAGAAAACAAGCAAGCAGCACAAAACTAAACAAAAAGACATCAATATGGGGAGGAGACATGTAGAAAGAAAAGGGTGATGGTAGGGGATGGGAAGGAGATAAAGGAGTGAGGGTGAATGTCTTGAAAAGCATTCTACACAGATAGGAAATAGAAAAATAAATTTAGTTTTAAGATATTAAAAGAGAAACAAATCAAACAATGCAATTTACCAATTTAAATTAATATATCAGTTTTCTCTTGTAATAAAATACCTAAGGCTGGGTGATTTATGAAGAAAAGGGGTGCACTAAGCTCACAGTCTGGGAGGATGTAGGTACAAGACTTGGCAGCCCTATCTGCTCATCAACATGGCAGGTGGCACTACGGAGGAACCGCATGGAAATAAACGGAAAAGGGACAAATCACATGGTGAAGAGGGGAAACCAGAAGAGGAGAAGGACCCTCCATTGTTTTCATAACAGCCAACTCTGGAGAACACAGTCATTCCTCAGGAGCACCATTAATTCATTCCTAGGGCAGAATTTACAAAGATCTAGTAACTGAGAGTCGGCAGAAATTCCTGTAGATTTGACTACATTGGCACTGTGCACCTGAAGAGCAAGACTTCAGCACAGGAACTTATGAGAGACAAAATGATATCTACTCACTTAAAAGTGGATATTAGATATAAAGTAAAGGATAACTATACTACAATCCACAGACCCAGAGAGACTAATGAGGGCTCTAGGGGGTTTTTGGGATCTCCCTGGGAAGGGGAATTAGAGGAGATTTCAGAGGTAGCCTGGGGTTGGGTGGGGATGGAAACATAAGGGATCAGGTGGGAGTGAGAGGAAAAGTACTGAAAGAGATAACTGGAAGGGGGAGGGCATTTCAGGGTCAGATAGAAACCTGGTCCAAGAAAAACTCCCAGGAATCTACAAGAATGACCCCAGCCAAGACTCCTAGCAACAGGGAATATGTACCTGAACTGGCCATCTCCTGTGACTAGACAAGACTTCCAATGGAGGGATTGGGACACCAACCCAGCCACAAAGCCTTTGACCTACAGTCTGTCCTGTCTATTAGATATGCTGGAACTGGTGCTTATGCCAATTGTCACCAGAGAAGTTTCATACAACAACTTGTAGAAAAAGATGCAGAGACCCTTAGCTAAACATTAGGTTGAGCCTGGGGAATCCTGTTGGAAAGAGAGAAGAAGGATTATAGGAGCCAGAGGGGTCAAGGACATCACAAGAAAACCCCCATAATCAACTAACCCGGGGTCATAGGAGTTCACAGAGTCTGAACTGACAACCAGGAAGACTGCCTGGGACTGACCTAGGACCTTCGCATATATGTGACAGTTATGTAGCTTGGTGTTTTTGTGGGACTCCTAACAGTGGGAGCAGGGGCTGTCTCTGACTTTTATACTGGCTTTTGGGACCCTTTCACACAGGCCTGCCTTGCCCAACCTTAATAAAAGGGGAAGTGCTTAGTCTTACTGTAACTTGATAAGCCATGTTTTGTTGATATACTTGGGAGGCCTGCCCTTTTCTGAATAGAAATGGAGGATGTGTGTGTGGGGGGCTCAAAGGAGAAGTGGGGGAAGGGACTGGGAGGAGAGAAGGGAGGGGGGCCTGAGTTCAGGGTGTAAAATAAATAAATAAATATTAAAAAAGAAAGAAAGAAACCAATTGAATTAAAATGGAGTTCAGTTCTAAACAAAGAATTCCCCAAAGAGGAAGCAAATGGCTGGGAAGCTCTTGAAATGTTAAACATCTTTCTAAAAGTAAAATATCATTTTGTTTTAATGTCATTATATTGTATTTTTGTCCTTCAAAACAATTTTTAAATTTAAATATATTTTGATCATATTCTTCTCCCTCATGTCCTTCCAGAGCTTCTCCCACTCCTACCCACCCAGCTTTAAGTTCTTCCAAAAAAAAAAAAAACAAAAAACAAACACAAAAAAACAAAATCCCAATACCAAAACAATGGAAATAAAAACTACTTAGAGATTTTTATCTTACACCAGTCAGAATTGCCAAGGTCAATAAAACAACAGCTTATGGTGGTGAGGATGTGGTATAAGAGGAACTCTTCTCCACTGCTGGAGAATTACAAACTTGTTCAGTCACTGTGGAAATCCTTGTGGCAGTTCCTCAGGAAGATGGGAATCAATTTACCTCAATATCTAGCTGTACCACTCCTGGGCACATACCTAAAGGATTGTAAATCCTACAGTACAGACACTTGCTCAACCTTAGTCATTGCTGGTCTATTCATAATCTCCAGCAATAAGAACAGACTACATGTCCACCAACAGATGAATGGACAGAGACAGTTTTGTTTCACAATAAAATTGAATGAAAAATGTAGTTTCTGTATCCTTAACTGCTTAGACATCTCTTCAGGTTCCCCAAGTTATTATTTTTGAGTAGAGTTTAATGTGACAGTTACTCTTTGGGGTCTTCTGTGGGAATTCTCTGTTTTGTCTCCGTGGAATTGTCCACATGTGGAATGACATGGGCCTTTACATTTCTAACACCCTTACTGGGAAATGCACCTATGCTCCATGTTCAATGTTTGTCGATCTCTCTTGGCTATTCCACCTCCCTTCACTCTCTCAAAATCGCTTCAATAATGCCTCGTGGGAATGTACTGTATTGATAGCATGGTAGCTAGTATCCTGTGTTTTCATTCACCGTTTGGTGAGATCTTCATTTCTCCCAGTATTTTGACATATGAATTACACACATTGATAATTTTAATAATACTTTATCATTTAATTTTTGACGTTATCTGGTAATTTATAAAACTAAAATTAATGTTCTTTTCAACCTGCCTCCTATGGTTCCACCTTGGCAAATTACTCATTATTTTCAGGATGTTTGTTTGGATTTTCAGTAGATCCCTTAGGATGTTTCTTCACTGTGCTCCCAAGCACATCTTCTCACATATAGTCTTGAGCACATTACCACTGTGCACCCAGTGCAACCAGAGAACAGCGAGAAAGACTGGTGGAAATGGTGTGTTCACCAGGCTCTCCCATAATCTCTGACTCACTTGGTTTTCTTCTAACGTTCCAGGTTCTGGCCTCTGTATTCAGTGAAGAGGGCAGGGAAGTATTTCATCAGTGTCAAGCTGGGCTGTATGTGAACAGTTTTAAATTTTTTTGTTTTATATGTATTTATGTTTTACCTGCATGTATGTCTGTGTACCAGATATGAGGCTGGAAGCCAGAGAGGAGGTCAGAAACCCTGGAACTGGATATACAGATAGTTCTTAGGCCCTGTGTGGGTGCTGGGAATCAAAGCTGGGTCCTTGAGAAGAGCAGCCAGTGCTCTTACCTGCATAGGCAATTCTCTAGTCTACTATGTGAACATTTTTATCAGGAATATGAACAATAGCTAACATTATTTGCATATCAGCTATTAGAAACCTATGTCTTTACTTAAAATATATGAGAGCTGTTATAAAGAGCTAAGGTTTAAGTTGAACCATAGATTCTTTCGATTGTTTCAATAGCTGAATTCCTAGGCTTACTGGATAACAAGCTAGGATAAAACATCTCAACAAAATAAAAAAGTACACAAAGTAACAGCATGATGTGAGGGCTGGAACCAGTGGCTTACACTGTAATCCCAAAATTCACAAATTGGAAGGAGAAGGATTAGGAGTTCAGGTCTGCCTCAGCTAAATTGTCAGTTGTGCCATCCTGTACAATATCAGACCACATATCAGGAAAAAAATCAAATTTAAAAGAAAGGATGCTTTGAGAAGGATGATCTGATATGGGGGCCCACAGAGGCTTCTTAGTGAAACCTTACTCAAGGTCAGAGAATCTGAGCTTGTTCTACCATGCAGGGCTGCATAATAGGATGACTGGGCCAGGCTTACTAAGTGTTGGGAAGGGTCTACACTGGCTGTACAGTGTTCTTTGATTTTGCAACGGGGAGAACTTTTTTCTCTCCCCTTGGCATATTATAAAAAAATCCTCTTTGAATAAAGCTCTAGGTGACTGGGTATTAACCCAGGGCCTTCTGGAAGCCATTGGTGTCCCCGTCTTTCTTATTGTCTCTTTCTATCTTTCTATCTGTCATTTCCTCATTCCTCTCTCCTACACCCAAGAACCAATTGAAAGGTGGGAGCAGGTTGGAGCTGGACTCCAACAATCTCAGCCTGCAGACTCCACAGAGGATGTGATGGAGTTGGAGAGCTACTTAGGGTCTCTTATCTGAACTATGATAAAGTGAGTGGACAGGGACTGAAGAGGCAATAAGCTTAGTTATGGATTTCCTTCTTCAATACGGAAGAGCCCAGATATTCATCTGAAACCTTTTGGGGCCCTTTTATTACTCTTTTTGAGTTCCCAAAACATCTTTCTCATTTTTTTTTTTTTTTTGCTCTCATTACTTCTGGCCCCACAAGTAGTATGTGGATAGTCATGATAATGCCGAGTATTAGACAACTGTGACTGTAAATACCAGGAAACATGGGGTGCTTATGGGCACAGGAAATCTGAAAATGGTAGGGTTGTTTTTTTCTTGCTTTAAGAACTGTGAAGTTTAGTGTTGTCAATGTTTGACATTTGAGGAGAATTACCATGAGACCAGAGGCTGCTCAAGACTGGCAGTTCCTCCCAGCAAAGTGGTTCAAATCAAGCTTCTCCATGGGCTGTTAGCTCTTCCTCACGTTGGGCAGGTGGAGCAGCTTGCAGATGTGAAATGATAAAGCCTCTGCTGAGGACTGAGGGTGTGACCAGAGGTCTGGAGGTGTGACTGCACTGATGTACACAGCTTCCTGGTAGCTGTCTCACCGGAAGTGAGCGGGCACATGATGTGGTTTCCCAAATAAGAGCGGCTCATGCAGTAAGGAGCCAGGGACTTCAATATATATTGGAATATATATTTATGTTTATCTGTGTGCGTTTTTGCACAAAAGTGAAATTAGAAGAAAAGATTAAAGAAAGTTAAAAACATTTTTCAAATTTCCCAACTTTCTGGTTTTTTAGCTGGTTGTGATGTAATTCCATACTTCCCTTTTTTTACACTGCACTTTGCTCAAAGAACTGTAATGTGAGGGTCAATCAATTAGTTATGAAGAGAATCATCTTCTAATGTATTTATTTTCATTTGAAGACTTCTCTTCATCCAAAGCTCAGAGCTATGTAATAAACAGAAGACAGAACCTGCAGCTGCTGCTTTATTTGGCGCTCCAGTTACTGCTAAGATTCTCTTTCTAAAGCTGAAAAATTGTTACAGTTCTGTCTCCACCTTGTACTTAGTTTCTGTTCACTTCATTGTCCTTGTCTGTCATGCACACTGTTGGTACCACATCTGTGGTCCACTCTGCTGTCCCAGACAGGAAGGAAAGGATTTGGAGCATGTACTAAGACTTTGAGAGAGAGGAGACAAACAACACTCAGACATGCGCATGTGCTCTGCACTTGCTCAGTGTGAGAACGACAGCCTCCCATCAAGGATGGAAATCAGAAAAATGTCTCAATAGCATTAACCCTCCTGTGAACAGTTTGATGTGACTCCCAGACCAGAGGTCATCAGTGGTGTTTTCTAAAACAGCAGTTTCTCACTGCTGTGGATTTCCCAGGACCTCAGTTTCACTTATAGTCTCTGTTCTAAAACAAAACAAAACTTCTGCCCTCCCAGTGTCTTAAATTATTTCTGTTATGACAAAACATGGACAAACCAGCATAGTGAATGAAGTGTTTATTTTAGCTCATAGTCCTTAATGGTAGGGAAGTCACTATAGCTGGAACTTGAGGTAGCTGGTCACATTTCATCAGTAGCAAGAAACAGAGTGATTGATGAGCATTTGTACTCAACTTGTTCTCTTCATTTATACACTCTGGGATCCCAGCTTAGGAAAATGGCACCAGCTACAATAGATGGATCTTCTCATCTCAATTTACCTAGCAAAGAAAATCCCTCATAGTTGTGTTCAGAGGAAAATCTAACCTAGATAATCTCTGACAGGTATGCCCAAGGCTTACCTCTGCTTGTTCCTGTCAAGTCAATAACATCAACCACCACACTCAGTGACATGGTGGGATATAGAACCTAGCTCATTGTGTATGCTGGTTCATTTTAGTTGATATAACAGAGCAATAAGCTGAGTAACTTATAACAAAAAGAGGCTTGTTTGGGTTCAGATTTCTTAAGGTTGGAAATCTCATGGTCAGGTGTCATCATTTGGGGTGAAGCCTAACATTTGCCAACTCATGACACAAAGTGAAAGAGGATAGTGCAGATAGGCACATGTGGAACAATGAACGGGATGGACGGACTTGCTTTTTTGACACCTGCTGTCAGAGAGGAAGAGTGTTTTATAGACAAGGTCTCACTTAATAGCTTTTGGTGGCCTGGAACTCAAAATGCAGTATACCAAGCTGTCCTTGAACTTCTGAGTATTCTCCTGCCTCTGCTTCCTGGGATTGCAGCAGTGTGTTGCCATGCCTTGCTGCATGTAAGTTTTTGTTTATATAAGCCATGTTAAAGCCATCATATGCATCATAAACATCACACACACACACACACACACACACACATACACACAGTGAAAATTGTTTCAGTAATGTGTATCTGTAACATAGTAACACAGAACTAAGGAGGATGCGGCAGAAGAACAGTGAGTTTGAGTCCAGCCTGGGCTACATTGTGAGTTTCAGGCCACTACTAGTTATACAACATGCTTTTTGTCTTGCTTTGCATTATTTTTTAAATTGTTGTTATTGATTGTTTTTTGTTTGTTTGAGCCAGGGTCTCAAGTAGCCAGGACCAGTCCTGACTTTGTCATGTAGCAAAAGGTGACCAAGAATCCTTGATTCTCCTATCTCAGCCTCTCAAGTTCTAGGATTGCAGTTGTGAGCCACCTTGCCTGCCTTGAATACTTTTATATAAATTTGAGAAACCATCAGTTTTCAGTTATGGAAATATTATTGTCTTACAGCATTCCTAATATACATTTACTTTCAATAGACACAATTCAAAAACAAAAAGTAGTATTTCCTCTGAAATAGTAATGTAAGACAAATTTCTGAAACTTATTAAAATTTGGAACTGAAGAACTTCGTCATCCCATTTGTTCCATACACCCTCCTCTTATACAGAGCTGTTCCAGTCATCTCTTCTAACCAATGGCTTCTTCTAATTAGATTACATTTTAGCTGAAGATCCTGGCAGGGTTTTCTCAAAATGTATTTTCCTTCATCCTTTGAGTCATCAAATACTGATTACAGACATGATTCTGCTGCGTGTGAAGTGGGATCATTTCATATGCAGGAATGCATAGCTCACATTTCCTATCTTTCAGTATCAGCTCTCAACATACAATTTCCTCTTCTCACTTTGGTAAAGCAAAGGGGCAGAACTTTAAGAGCTGAAGTACCATGCAGAAGACTCACTCTTCCGTGTTTTATTTGGAGCCTCTGAGGGGATACAGAGCTGCAAAGGACAATTTGTTCTTCATCCTCAGTTCCCTCCACCTGCATCACCACCTGACTGGGGAATAGGTAACAGCTACTTTGATTCCTTCAGATATCTCTACCATATAATCTTACTTATTTGAGAGAAATGCCATTCAGTTAAAATGGCCTGCACGACAGTCACATACATAGGAAATACAGTTGGTCATATTAGAACTGTTTTAAGTTGTTCTGTGACCATTGGAGTTAACTTCAGGAAAGGTATTTTCTCTTATTGTGCTACAATTTTTGTTGTCTGTGTTCTAAAGAGTGACTAGTAGAATTCTTTACTTTGTAATTAGTTCAAGTGGTTTGCATAGTTTTTTATGCATGATGTACAATTTTATAATAGGAAACCATTTTATTTTTAGAGAATTGGGGAAATTGTAAATGAATTTTGAAATTTTCATTAATTATGATGTGTTAAGATATACTAGAAATGAATTGAGTACATCAAGTTTTTTTAATATTACGTATTTATTGGTTGTCCCTTCAAATAATATTTAATGGAAGAAGCAAAGTAAATCATAAGTAGTTATGATTTAATAATTTGTGGGTTCATTGTTACCCTAAGAATGAATAATTTGAGTATTTATGATGCCTACTGACAAATTTTCATTCGTTCTAAATTTTGAGACAAAATCCCTTTCTGTAGTCCTGGTTATTTGGAAAATCAATATCTAGATGTTCTGGCCTTAGAGATCCTCCTGCCTCTGACTCCCAAGTGCAGGGGGAAAAAAAGACATGTACCACTGTAGAAAAATTTTACTTTTATATAGGGTCCAAGAGTAAGATCATGCACTATACTGTTCCTTGTGGAATGTTCATGTCCATGGGATCATTTGTGATTATGAATACAGGTGTTTTGGTTTTTACTCAGGAGACTTTTATTATCACATCTAGACCCTGAAATTTTAATTTCCTGTAGTATTCCTTTCATATAATCCTTTGGACATTGTTTCTGGCATACACTTTGTAAATGTGGTCAAAAAATGACAAGATCATTTTATATTCATGCGTGTATCACATTTACAAAAGCTTTAAAAGCAAAGAGACTTGGTTTTAACCAAGCTTTTAATTTTTGGTATGTTAATAATAGTTTTAAATTATGTCAGTTACTTAGGTGGCAACAGTTTTGTGAAGCATGTCACTACCCAGTCCTTTATTTGACAATTCAAGGCGGTTTCCCATACATCCCAACAATCATTGCTGTGACCACTAGTTAAAACGGTTTTTCACTGAGCCTAGGCAGTCTGCCCATAGACCAAGGACAAATTCTGATCCCCCTGCCTGGGTGGCCCCCAAAGAGTTCAAGCCAAACAACCATCTTCTGTATCCAGATGGCCTAGTCCAGTCCCATGGGGGCTCCACAGCCACCAGTCCACAGTTCATGGGCTTCCACTAGTATGGCCAGTCATCTCTGAACATCCTCCCATCATGATCTTGGTGTACTGGGCTCTGCTGACTCCCCATGGGAGACCTAGATTTGGGGGAGGTGGGGATGCCAGGTAGCTTGGGAAAGAGGGCTGGGGATGGGAGGAAGGAGGAGGGGGGATCTTTGGATAGTATGTGGAGTGAGTTGTGGTGGTATTGTGTTTCCCAAAATATTGTGCACCCTAATAAACTTATCTGGGGTGAGAGACAGAGCAGCCACAATATTAAACATGAGGATAGGCAGTGGTAGCACATGCCTTTAATCCTAGCATTCCAGAGGCAGAAATCCATTCGTTCAAGGATACAGACAAGCATGGTGACTTTAATCCCAGGGAGTGATGGCAGAAAGCAGAAAGGTATATAAGGCGTGAGGACCAGAAACTAGAAGGATTTGGCTGGTTAAGCATTCAGGCTTTTGAGCAGCAATTCAGCTGAGACATTCTGGATGAGGACTCAGAGGCCTCCAGTCTGAGGAAACAAAACCAGCTGAGCATCCGGTGAGGTGAGGTAGTTGTGGCTTGTTCTGTCTCTCTGATCTTCCAGCATTTCACCCCAATACTTGGCTCCGGGTTTGATTTTATTGATAAGATTCTTTAAGATTCTTGCTACAGTGAGTAGAAAATTTCTTAATAAAGAAAAAAAGAAATAAAAGTACACATACATGAAAATGGAAAAAAAAAAGGATTTTTACATCTTGTGGAAGTCAGCCATCATCCACCCTCTTTAAAGAATTCAGATCTTTAAAGAAGTTAATAAACTTCTACCCTGCCCCAGCATCAAATTCTAGAATGTTCTAAACTTGGACATTTTAATTTTTTCTTTACCTAGACATCATCCCATGACAAGGTTTTAATTCAAACCTTCATTGCTTCCTGTCAAGATGAGCAATCAGGAGGTGATTTATTTGAACTCAAGAGCTTTTGAGTCTTCTTCAGAGTCACAGAATCCAATCAAGCCTAATGAGACTCAAGGTTCCAGAGAGGTTGGCCACAAAGGTGAATGCTCTCCTCCGACTTGCTGTACACACCAGTCATTGAAGATGGTCCTAGCTTTACTATTGATGGTCAGCTGGTAATAGGTGATCACAGTGAGAAGTAAAGGCTTAAAACCTTTTTTAAAAATAACCTTTGAGACAGGAAAAATCAACAATTTAATTTGTTTATCCTTTTGCTGTGTGTTAGTTTTTTATTATTATTGTTGTTGTTTGTTTGAGCCAGGGTCTCCAGTAGCCAGGACCAGTCCTGACCGTGTTATGTAGCAAATCGAGAATCCTTGATTCCTCTAGCACATCCTCTCAAGTTATAGGATTACAGTTGTGAGCCACCTTGCCTGACTTGAATACTTTTTGTATAAATTTGAGAAACCATCAGGTTTCAGTTATTTTTAACAAAATATGGTTTAAAATATCTGGCCTTTAGAAAGAAGAAGCCATAGTCTGAAGAAACACTGAATTTTCTAATGGAATAAAATGTTAAAAACATGCAAAGTATGTGTTAAAAACAAAGCTCTCGACCATGCATCAGTGGAGCACACTTTTAATCCCAGCAGAGTTAGGCAGATCTCTGTGAGTTCCAGGCCAGCCTGGTCTACAGAGGGAGATCCAGGACAGGTACCAAAACTACATAGAAACACCCTATCTCGAAAAACCAAACGAAAGAAAGAAAAACAAAAAACAAGCAAACAAAAAAAGAAGCTCTTACTAAAATAGGATATTCCAAGTATTTCTTCAAACTTCAATGCCAACCATCAGCAACAACAGCCAGGTCAGAGGGGAATGGAAATTTTTTGCTCTCTACTTCTCTTGCCCTTCAAATATTGTCACATTTAAACTCTAAACTGAACACTTTTGCTACATTAGTATGGTGATAATCAGATGTGGTACTCTAGAACTCAAGACCTCAAATGCACAAGGATAAATATCTTATTTTCCTGAGAAAAACAGAATTGATGGACAAGAAAAGAGCTGACTCCTAGGAAGTCTTCAAGGATGGAGCCTTATAGAGTTCAGAATATTCCTAGTGGCTCCCAGTCTCTCAAGCCCATTGCTTGATCTTTCCTTCCTCCTCATGCTGAATTGAGATCTCTTGGTGGGCTGCTAATTGCAATTTGGAGTTTCCTATCTGCATCTTGCTTATCCCTTCAGTGCTTTGTAAGATGAACTTTTGAAACTCAGTGAACCTGGATGAGGCATCTCAAGACTGTTATTTCAGCTATCTGTGAGGCTGAGAGTTCAAGGCTGAATGGGCAGAAATTTTGTGAAGTCCTAAAGAACTGCTTCCATACATAGGCTATAAACAGATGGGTGTATGTCATCCAGAAATCTAAAACATAAAGTTTTCATTTTACAATTTATTATACTTTATTAATTATATAAAATAATGGACTTTATTAAGACTTTTGTATTGTATATAATTTTAAATCCATTATTATCCTATTCTGTTCCCCCTTAACTCTGTTACCCTTCCAGTACCTCTTAACCCTCCTACTTTAATGTATGATTTGTGTTGTTTCCTCTCTATTTCATTATTAGTTACATGTTTGTATGTGTGTATATATGCAATCTGTGATTCCATTTAGTGTTGTTCACATGAGTATGTTTTAGAACTGACCACTTGGTATTAGATATTCACTTATGGGCTCATTCTTAGGAGAGATTTTTTTTCTCTCTCACCTGCCATCAGTTGCCTATAGTTCTTCATCTAGGAGTCAGGTCATGTGGAGATTTTCCATGTCCATATTGGCATGTCCTCTGGTGTTGTGGTTTGGGTGTATCTTGCTTAGGCTATGAGATTCTTGAGATTGCCTGCGTTCAGCTTCCCTGTCTTGCAGATGTCCTGAGTCTATGTATTCTACAATCTTTTCTTCTCTTCAGAGATGTTCCCCAAGCCTTAGGTGTAGGAATTGGTTTGTATTCTGGAAGTTTATTTGAAACATTAGAGGTATCATCCCTTTGTTTCATATGATACCCCAGGTTATGGGTGGTGGTGGACCATGGGATGTTCCTGGTGATGATTTTGATATCTTTAGGAATGCTCAATCTCCTCACATTTCGTTGCAGTGGGTCTCGGGATCCTCTGCTTACTTCTGATGATGGCAATCTCAATTTGGCTGATATACAGTGAGTAATTCAAATACATTATTTGCCTAGATAATGCCAATAGACACTAGTTATGCCACAAAGATCATATTTGTCCATTATTTTGTCTGTCACCAGGTGACATTCCGGGTGGGCTGTAATTTCTAAGTTTTGTGTTTCCCCCTGGACCCTTGAACTCTTGGACATTACAGTGACTGGGGCTGCCTTTGACTGTCTATTTCTGTCTTACTCATGATCATGTTCCATCTGATAATAGATATGTTGTTGATATTCCGGTTTTTGGAGCTCAGGTGATTATGAATCTGACATATACATGCTGTAAGAAACAGCTGTACAAAATGAATTATGTCATTTTGTGGATTTATCCCCAGCTCATATTGAGGACATGATTAAGTGGAAAGACTGAATCTGTACACAGAAATAGTTCTGGAGCTTCAGTTTTATCTTTAATAAACATCCTTACAGAAAACCACTGGGCTGTAACACAGCTGCATGTCTGCATATTATTATCTTCCTCCTTTGGGTAGTTCATATTCTCCAATGTTAACTGTACTGTTATTTCATGTTTCTTGGTTCAGATTTTCATGTTGTGTTAGGTTTTTCTGAATATTTTACTTAAGTATTTATTTGTTAGTGTTGTGCTTTGAAAACAATGAATTAATCAGATCATATGGTGTTTCCATCAAAATATCATTTAACTATATCATAGACTTTACACTGAAGTTGCCAATAGAGAGAATTTAATGTTTTAATTCTTATAGTGAGTTAATTGAAGTGTTACTTTTTAAGTGCCAAAATAGCAATTAAAGTAATGATCTGTGTTAGTTGTTAATATAAAGCTTTTTCTCTACTTTTAAATTAAATATTTACTCTTTATGAGCATTTTTGAGTTATATATGTTACTAATTTTAGTTTTTCAGTGTAGTCAAGAAATATATAAATTGCAGAGAACTCTAAAAAATCCCCATCAAGAGAACAACACCATGCAAAATGACAACTACTTAATGGAAGAAATGTTGAAAAAAAAGTCTATAGATTACAATGCCCTCAAACATGATCTGGACACACTCAACAGAACACTGAACAGATGCTACCAGGAAAGTAAATTTGTTTTAGATTCCAAACAGCACAGAGGTAAGGAGAGGATCTTGAATAAAAAAAATGCTTTATTCTCTAATGTTTCCTCCCCAGAAGATTTGAAGTCCAATTAGCAGCTTAAAATGCTTGGAGTTAATGGCTTGGGGTTTTGTTATCTCATGGAGGGGCATGGAACTCCAGATATCCGTGTTTGAATTTGGAGAATCTTATAGCCTCTAGAAACTCAGTGGCTGTTCTGGCTTCTACTGCTCTAAGAGGATGTAATTGTAAGTCAGCATAGCTCACAATTCAGGTTCTTTTTTTCCGTGGGCAAGGTTGAATCTCCAGCTTTGCTGCTGACAGGCTGAAATGGACTCAGAGAATTTATATGGATGCAGTCATAAAATGATTGTGTGTGTGTGTGTGTATGTGTGTGTGTGTGTGTGTGTGCATTTTCCTTCTGCCTTGGTATGAGAGAGTTGGCCTGTTTGTGACCACAGTGAAGCTCACTGCAGCACATTATGGAACTTCAAAACGGTGTCCACACTTGTGTAACTGTCAGTGACATAGTGAATGAGGCCAGAAAGATGAAAATATCAAGCTTTACAAGGAATCTTTCTTACCTTGTATTGTGACTGGTTAACTTTAATTGACCCAGTTTATCATTCATTATTAAATATTACTTTCAGAATTTAGAGTTTACGAAGAGCTTTTGCATATGATCTCGCTACACCATGGTAGGGATTAAAAATCATTACTATGTAAGGAATAATAATATCTTTCAAATTGCTATGTTATAAAATATGATAGAAAAAAGTGCCAAAAATTTTTGAAATATTTCAGACCCATGAAAAATATTATATCGCATTTTTAAAAATAACTTTATCTGCTGTTAATAGTAACATATTGCTGTAGTCCCTGTCCTTAGGAGGCTGAGACAAGAGGATTATAATTTTAATGACAATCTGGACAGTTCAGCAAATTCCAGGGTAGCCTGAGCTACACAATGATACCTCTTCACAGGAAAACAAAGGTTGTAGATAAAGTTTGATATTAGAGCATGGCCATCCTCAGTCCTTCACTAAACAAAATAATCATATTGAGGTATTATTGCTACACAAATAGCACACATTTTAATGTATTTAACTTGACATGTTTGGGTATGTGGGCATATCACTGAAGGCATCGACATAATCAGGAGAGTAGACTAACACCTTCAAAAGCTCTCTCATGTGTCTCTTATTGCTCTTAAGGCAAGAACATCTAACACGGACCACAGCACAACCTTAAGTGCACAGTATGTAAGGATGAACTGGGACCACAGTGCATTACTGCAGGTCTAGAATTCAGTCATCCTTGTAACTGCCTCTGTGCAGCAAGTGTTTGTTCCCCATACTCCAGCTCTCACAAGCCTCTCCTTCTTAGAGTTGGGCTGTGTTAAAACCTCATCTGAGTTGAGCCATAAACTATGCTCCTGGGCCTGACTTTTTCACTTTGCACTCCATCCTCTAGTTCATCCATGTACGTCATTTGGTTGAGCATCTCTCTTTTAAGGTGTTTAGGTGTGAGACATGGTTTCAATCTGTAGCCCAGGCTGTCTTAGAATCTACTTTATAGCCAAGGTTGACATGGAAGTCACTACTTAGCCTAGGCTGGCCTCAAACTGGTGGTGATCCTCCTGTCTCACTCTGTGTAGTGCTCAGGTTATAGGCATAAGTCTTCTTGCCCAGCCCAATTTAAAGGATAAATAGTATTTCTTTGTATGCATGTGCCCCATTTTTTCTACTGATTTATCCACAGTGGACACATCATTTGTTTCTATATATCTACTGCTATAAAAAACACCCATGGGTGTAAAGGGGTCTCTTAACATTCTGGAATTTAAATTTCTTAGAGCTCTAAAATTTTACTTAGTTATTGATGTTTAATTAAAACAGTGATCTAATAACAGAATATTAGAAATTAAGAATTTTCACCACCTACCTTCTCTGTTATAGGCAAACGTGTTGAAGGACACTGGTTCTGCTGTGGCATAAAATGTTATTATTTCATCATGGACAATAAACGCTGGAGTGGATGTGCAAAGACCTGCCGGGACTGCAGCTTATCCCTTTTGAAGATAGATGATGATGATGAACTGGTACAGTAGACTATTAACATGTCAATTTCTTCTCTTAGACTCTGTCTCTAACCCTTGGATAGTGAGATACTGAGCCCAGGCAGGTCTATTGAAAGAGAGACCTCTAAGTGTTATACATGGTTTGCCTGTAATGTGAGCAAAAACTGCAGTAAGAGTATCCTAGGCTACTCCTTCCTGCTCCTGGCTTAGTGTCAGGACACAGGGTCTGTTATGAGAAGACTCATTAAAGAAACAGCCATGTCTTTGTAATCTCCTCTCTTTCTCAGGAGTCTGCAAGAGAGTCCCTCAGAGGAGCATGTTTTCCCAAAATAAGCTAAACCTTTGGTACAGTACATCCTGTGAGTGACAGTTATGTATCTCCATAGCTACACCCAGTGACATCTTGGTCTAGGGCTTGCTCTTTGGAACCCACATGTAAGAATGCCTGAGATGAGTAATTGGATGACAATAGAGAAAGTAACTCACATCTGGGGCAAGTTTCAAAATGGAAATTATATGAGAACCATGGAACCAAGTAGTTTTACCAGGTAGCTCCAATGTGATTGTCAGCGAAACTCTCCATAAACTTTACTTCATACTATTTTTTTGTTTTTTTTAAAGATGTCTATTTTTAGAAATGAGTAATTAAATGAAAAAAAGGTGCCAAGATGTGGACATTTTCTATTTAAATTATTCCTAACAAAATCTCTTCCAATATGAAGACAATATTTTTCTAGAGAAATGCTTGCAGGATCAGCTTGAAAACTTTGTCATTTAGAACATTTTACAAAATTTGTACACCAATTTAATACATGTATAAAAATTACAACAAATAATTTTTAATGTCAAATAATGTGATTTGCCATTTGATATATTAATCATAATTAAATTTATAATTAAATTTAAACCCATATTTTAAGATATGTTCAAAAATTTAAGTAGACATCATGCCACTGGCATGTCTCATGTAAGGCATTAAGGTTTTCCAAATATCTGTCCCTTTCCTCCTCAATTTCTGTCACTTCCAGGTCTGAACTTCAGAATGGCTTCCTCTCTGGAGCATGGAACTTAATGCACAGCTTTTCACACAGTACTTTTCATCTTAATGAATTTGCTATTAAGACAGTGTGTTACTTACCATATGAACACTTCCCACATGCCTCTGTGGTCTTTGGGAATGCACATTTGAATAATTTCATAGAGTGTCAGATATTATTTAATGAGCCATGTATGCAGTGTGCTGGTTTATAGGAGTCACAGCAGTAATATTGTGAATTCAGGGTCAACCTTGGTTATATAGTGAGACTTGGTGTAAAGACATAAATCATTTCATGAACCTAGTATCCCTAGACACCTGAGGTTTTAAATAACTTACATAACTGACATTGGTTTTGACATAAATGAGCTACTCGTGGGAAATCACTTTAAAAATGAGCTTGGGCCGGGCGGTGGTGGCACATGCCTTTAATCCCAGCACTCGGGAGGCAGAGGCAGGCGGATCTCTGTGAGTTCGAGGCCAGCCTGGGCTACCAAGTGAGTCCCAGGAAAGGCGCAAAGCTACACAGAGAAACCCTGTCTCGAAAAACCAAAAAAAAAAAAAAAAGATCTTGGAGGGAAGGAAGCACTGAAGGAAAGGATAGCAGGGACCTGTTATGTTCTTTTTTTACCAGCCACAGGGAAATTTTATCATCAGATGAGTTCTTTTTTTTTTCTCTTACAGAAGTTCCTTCAGCTCCAAATTAAGCCAAACAGTTATTGGATTGGGTTATCATATGACACAAGAACAAGGAAATGGCAATGGAGTGACGGTGGCCCATCTAAACTGTGAGTTTCCCAAGTTCTCACACTCTAACTTGGTGCAGAATTGGGAGGATTGTGTGCAAAGGCTTTTCTCTCATTTCACAATGCTTTTCTCTTTGTCAATGGAACTAACAGCTAAGGATAAGATGCATCAGACAGTGTTTGAGCAAGCATTAGACAGGGAAGAGGAACAGTTTAGAAACTGACTGCTAGTGATGAAATAATGAACACAGCTAAGGATTGTGTGTTCTAAGATGCAGAGAACACAAGCAAATCAACAGCTTAAGATCATTTGAAAGTGACTAGATCATCCTGATAGGTAGTATAAGTATGAATATTTGAAACATTCATTTCATTTGTTTCAGGAGTTAATTTATATAAATTGCTTCTTATTTATAAATATAAGAATATTTTTGCATATCTATATGTATATATGTATATCTACCTTCCATTTCAAGATGTCATATTGTAGACTCCAAGTTTTATGTTAATTTATACTCTGGTAGAAAACTATTCATTGATTATCTTTATTAAAATATTCCTTTTTCTTGAATATATCTCATAAACATAAAATAAAATATGATCATATCCTTCCCTAAACCCCCAAGCTTCCTCTGCTTCTGTTTAACATGTGCCTCTCTAACTCTTGTTTCCTTATTTGCTGCTGTCCCTAGGTGCATGGTAGGGCATCCACTGGAGCAAGGATACATACCGGTGGCCACCCCCCCCCCAAAAGAGTGAATCTCCCTTTTCCAGCTGCCATCACCTAACAATAGTCCTTCCTTACGTGGTAGTATATGCCTCCTCATCTGTGCAGGAATTTTGTCATGTCCAGAACATGCTTTTCACAGTACTTTTTCCTTCTCTGGTTCTTACATCCTTTCTGTTTCCTCTTCCTTCCTATTTCCTGCATGGTAGTGGTAGTTTTTGGGGAAAGAGGTTTATGAAGACGACCCCTGTATGGCTGAGCACGTACTCTCTTCTCCTAAGCACTTTGACCAGTTCTGCTTCTCTGCAATGACCACTGACCACTGCCAAAGAAACTTCTCTGATGGAGGTTGGGAGCAATGCAGGTCCGGGCCATAAACATAAATATTAAAAATGAAACTTGATCATGTGACCACTTTGCAAAATGATAGTAGTAGGTTCCATACTAGAGCCCATGACCTCTGCAATTGTGGGCTTTTGATTTGGATGAGAATATCAAACATGACATATTGCCCAGTAGGTCAGTATTGTGGCATGCTGGGTCCAGTGCTGAGTAAGACCATTCAAATCTTTTCTCCCTTTGGAACTGTGAATGTAATTGGCCCACATAGTCTCATAGGGAGTGGAACTATTAGTAGGTGTGGCTTTGTTGGAGTGGGTGAGGTCTTATTGGAGGAAATATGTCACTGTGGGAGTGTACTAGAAGAAACATGTCACTGTGGGAGTGGGCTTTGAGGTTTCCTATGCTATGGAGACCGCTGAGTGTGTCAGCAGAATTCCTGTAGCCTGCATACCAAGAGGTAGCCAGCACCAAGTCTGCCTGCACACTGCCATGTTCCCCACCATGATGATAATGGACTGAAGCTCTGAAACTGTAAGGGAGGCACCCCAATTAGATGTTTTCTCTACAAGAGTTGCTGAGGTCATAGTGTCTTTTCACAGCAGTAAAAACCGTAGCTAAGGCACTCCCCTAGTAACCTGCACAGGACCTTCTGACCAATTGAAAGATAGCCTAAGGGAAGATATTTCCTCATTGGTTTGAGATTGATTTCTCTGTGTTCTGACACCAAATGTGTGGTGTCTTCAGAAATAGGGTGTTTCCATGTAGTTATGGTGGAAAACCAAGGGCACAGCAGCAGCCAGGTTGTTGGGAGGCATCTGTGGCCTCACTGACCAGTAATTCCTTTGGAGGTATCCTTTGCCTTGCACTTTGATTTTCACTTAATAGCTAATATTTTCTGTGGATCTAACTCTTTTTTAAATTATATTTTGATATTTTTAAATTATGTTTCCATAGAATATATTTTGATCAGGTTTTCCTCTCCTCCTTAATACCCAGTTCCTCCCCTCCTCCCTTCCTATGCACTCATATTTGTGTTATTTTTCTCTCTCTCCCCCCAAAACAAAAAAGGAAAATAAAATCAAACTAAAAAAAAAATCCAGCAAGACAAAAATTGCCTAAAATAAAGAAAAAAGCAACACACAAAAGTTCCCAAACCACATACACACACACACAAAGAGTCTGTTTTGTGTAGGTCAGCTAGTGGGTCTCCATAGGCCTTTTATACATCCTTAGTTTTGGTTGATCCTTCCTTTATTCTCTCCTGTCCATTATTTTCCAGTACTCATCCAACTTTATCCTTTAATCCTCAGAACCCCTTTTCTGCCTTCATATCACATATTCATCATTTTTCCTGATTATTGATTTTTTTAGAAATACAAATTTTAAAAAAATCCCCTAATAATTCTGTGTTTGTCCTTTAAAAACTTTTTTAGCTAGTTACATTTCAAGTTGACTTTTATAATTATTTAAAAATAAATTTAATTTTTATTGTTTTGTTGTTGTTTTGAAAGAGATTTGTGTCCCCAGGCTGGTCTTGTACTCTTGATCCTTGTATTTCCATCTCTCAAGTGCTGAGACTACAGGTAGGTGTGACTATCTTTTATTCCATTAAAAGTATCAACCGTACTTATTTTACATGTGTTAGTTGGTAATCCTATTGTCTGTACTTTTGTGGGCTTAATGTACTGTTCCTGCTGGATTTTGTTCATTATGACATTTTCTTTGTGGTATTCTGTGAATTTCTTCTTCAGCCGATATAAAAACTATCTGAGGCATCAACAGTGGTAACTTTCTCAGGAACCTTTCATTTGGTGCCTGAGAACATGGCAGGTCTGGCTCACTTCTATTTAAACGTGGTCCTGCCAGTGTGGACAGTTAGGTTCCAAATCTGCAGAAAGATAAATTTCTCTTTTATCCAAGGGAATTCTCAAGTAGGCTGTCACAGAGATGGCTCGACTGTCACAGAGGTAGCTGGACTGTCACAGAGGTGTCCAGATGACAGAAGACCTTACATAATGTATTAATATGTACAAATCATACAGATTATCACTATTGTTATTAATTTGTTTTTTTCTAAAGGAAGTATCATTTCATACAGGCTAGCTCTGCTCCTTTGCATCTACCTCCCAAGCACTAGAATTTTTGGTGTTTGCCATTGTGAAGACCACAGAGTTAATGAATTTGTTTGTATCTTACAGCACCAAACAGAGTGATATGAGCATGTGGTAATATTTAGAGTCAGGTTCTAGCAGTGAAAGCATGTCTGCATCCAGATTAAGTGATCTTTGTAGACCTTGTCTATGTTACAGAACTGTTCCCTGATTATGGTATGACTACTGGACCTAAACATGAGGCTTCTGTCAGGAAGTCCAGTGGTCAGAAGGTTTCTGTGGCCACCACAAGTATTTTCTCCAGTGGGAAGACACAGAAGCTTGTACATCTGCTTATAATGTCAGCTTCTAATGAACCTAGTGAGAAACTGTAAGCTTGTGTTTCTTGGTAGAAGTCCAGGAAGGCATCACCATGGAGGGAAAGTCAAGAGCTCATGATGCAGAATATGTGCTCCATGTGTATCTTGTGAATAGTTACTGTATCCCGTGTCTTTTCCTCTTTGCCCATGTTCAACACACATGTTTTACTGATTGTACCATAATCATATCTTATGGCTGACTAATGGATATAATCATTCCTGCTGTACCTTACCTGTTTTTTATATGATCCATGGGCCACTTAGCTTCATTTATCTTCCTATTGTAAATCTAAATCCGCTATTTCTACCAGGCTTAAATTCAATGTTAAATGAAGGCGATCTTTTGTTAAAGTTTTATTCCTTTGCCGTTTTAGTCCCATGGAGTTGGGTGGATTTCATTCTCTGTCTGGTATTCTTTGACAAAGAGTCTCATTAGGCTAGTTTGGGTCAAACTCACTGTATTTCCCTAACTGGCCTTGAAATCCTTATACACCTGGATTCATTATTTGGTGTTTGAATGATCATTTTCTGAAGAGTCACTAATTATTTTACCCTGCCTATGGGTAGAAAGATTGGCTGTCATGTTTAATGATGTTTTGGGAGTCTTAGATTTACTGAAGCCTCAGACTGTATAGGAATCTACTTTCTGCCTGTTCATAAATGAACTGAATTCAGTTTTAGTTGATCAGGGTCTTGCTCCATAGCCACTCTATTCTGGTTTATAGTCCTCTAAATCAGCCTCCCCAGTGCTAGGTTACAGTCATGTATCATCTTTCTTTTTTTTTTTTTTCCCTTTGGATTTTTCAATAGGGTTTCTCTGTGTAGTCTTGGCTGTCCTGGAACTCTCTCTGTAAACCAGGTTGGCCTTGAACTCACCGAGATCCACCTGCCTCTGCCGCCCAAGGGCTGGGATTAAAGGCATGTGCCCCCACCTCCCGGTATTGTGTTCTAGTTTTTATTTAACATTTTGAATTATCTTTCACAGGAAGTTAGTTGAGGATTTAGTATTCATCATCCATCAGAGATGGTAGTTGTGTTGCACACAGGGAAGTCAGATGATCACCATGTTTCAAGGAAGTCCCAATAGCTCTGAGGAGGGGGAGGAAAGAGAAAAATCAACCAAAACAACATTTAATAACGCTCTTCTATGACTATTCTACAAATGTCTCTTTCTTCTCAAAATGTGTGCATATAAGACCTTGTCCTGTATGCCACATGCATTTATTTCTTCTTTTTAAACTGTCTTATTGTAAAAAAAAATATCAGAGGAAAACATTTTAGTGTAAAATTGTTCCATGGAAATACTCAAAATTAATTTAACTTGCTCACAAAAAAAAGTTAACAGTGTGAAGTAGATAAGAACCTGAGTTGTGATCAAAAGACCATTTTTATTTTTCATTTTATTCCATTTATTTTTGTGCATGTATTCACATGTACTGTGACACACAGGTCACAGCACAGGTACAGTGAGAGGAGCGTTGAAAGCATCACTTCTCTCCTATTGTGTGAGATTTGAGGTCTGAACTCTGGTTGCCTGGTCTGGTGCCAATGGCCTTCACCCACTGAGCCATGTCATTGGCCCAAGACAAACTGTATGCATTTAGAGAAATGGAAATCTTTTATTGATATTCTTATGATTAATGCCATATTCTGTACATTTTGGTAAATAAATCTTGTTTTGGATACTTTGGTCTGAATCAATATAAGGTTTGAATTTAAATAATTTCCCATTATATTTTTCACTTAATAGTGATTTGACAGTAATGGGATCACCACGTAAGACAGGAGACAGTGCATGTGTCAGTTCAACAGGTGTAGATGATGATGACTGTGTTAGAACTCACTCCTGTATCTGAGAACAGAAAGTGGATAAATTATCTCATTCAGTGTGCAGTGCATAGGAAAGTTAAAAATGGAATGTGGTCATCTTTGTTGGTTTCCTGTGGTGATTTGTGACTACGTAACAACCAAATGTTTTAACCACAGGTCTCAGTCTGCTGTGCAAATAGGGTGATGAGCTGGAAAGGGAAGAAACATTCTTCTGAAATCTGACTTAACAGAGCAGAAGCCATTTTCCTTCCTTGCACAACACAGCAGCTTGTGTCTGTAGAATGGATGCCTTTGGTCCAGGGCCCTAAGGAATCACTCTCTTTTTTACCTGAATGACACATGGAACTTAATACAGAACTCTAAAAAATAACACACATATTTCTTCATCACTAGAAGAAACCGTTCCAACATCCATGGCGTTGACAGCACAGTTAAGCACTAGGGTGCAGTTGTGGATTTTTGTTTGTTTGTTAGTTGATTAGCTACTGGTTGACACTTTTTATATGTAGAAGAATTTATCATCTTTAGAATGCATTTATTTGCTGCAAAAAATAATTTCACTCGGGAGGCAAAGCCAGGAGGATCTCTGTGAGTTCGAGGCCAGCCTGGTCTCCAAAGCGAGTTCCAGGCAAGGCACAAAGCTACACAGAGAAACCCTGTCTCAAAAAAAACCAAAAAAATAATAATAATAATTTCAGACTTAGTGAATAATTTCCAGACTAATTTAAGACACTCATACAAACTTCCACAATTCATATGTATTCTCATTCTCTCTCTCTCTTTGATTCATTTGATGATGAGTTGAAACTGTAGATACAGTAATATTCAGTGAGGCCAGATGAATGTGAAAGTTCAAAACTTATAATCATCTTTTCTTTTCTTTTTTATTAAGAAATTTCTATTCATTTTTCATACCAACCACATATCTCCTCCCCTCCCTTCTCCCACCCCTGTTTTCCCCCCATTTCAACCCCCATTCCCAGGTCATCCAAGGCAAGGCCTCCCATGGAGAGTCAGCAGAGCCTGATACACTCAGTTGAGGCAGGTCCAAGCCTGTTCCCCTGGTCCAAGGCTGTGTAAGCTCTCTCACCATAGGGAGTGGGCTCCAAAAACCCACTTATGCCCTAGGGATGGATCCTGATCCCACTGCCAGGGGGCCTCTTAAGCAGATCAAGTTATACAACTGTCTTGCCTATGCAGAGGGCCTAGTCCAGTCTCATAGAGGCTCCACAGTTATGGGTCCATAGCTCATGAGTTCCCACTAGTTTGGTTTGGTTAAGACTTATAATCTCATAGGTAAATGAGTTTGAGGGTGGCCTTAGGCTACATAGTATGTTTGAGGTCATTGTGTGCTACAGAGTAAGATTCTGTCTCATGAAGCCAATAGCAATAATGGTATTGATAATAATAACAACAACAATAATAATAATAATAATAATAACAATAATAATAATAATAAGCCATCCACAAATATTTTGTAAGGACAAGCAAATTCTTTTACATCATACTGAAACAATTAAACTAAATAAACGTCGATGATTTATTAATATGTTTTAATCAATAATCCATAGTCTTATTAGTCACCTTTGTCAGTTTTCTGGATCATGTCACTGTTGATATTTCTTTGTATTCAGTATCATGCAGTGCATTCACGTGTAATGTCCTTAGTTCTGAAATGATTTGACTGGTGATTGTTTTCTTCCTTTTTTTCTTTCTTTCTTTCTTTCTTTCTTTCTTTCTTTCTTTCTTTCTTTCTTTCTTTCTTTCTTTCTTTCTTTCTTTCTTTCTCTCTTTATTTCATTCTTTCTTTTCCTTTCCTTTCTTCATTCCTTCCTTCTTTCCTTTCCTCCTTCATTTCTTCTTTCTTCCTAACTTTTTTCTTTCTTTGTTTCTTTCCTTCTCTCTTTCTTTCGTTCAATCTGTTGACAATTATATTTTAAAAAAATCAAGCCTTGAAGTTAGAGTGCGCATGTGATAAAATGCACCCACTGTAAGTCATGATAAATGAGTTTTCACAAATTTGTATACCTTTGCAAGCACCATTCTTCAAATTAGTTTTATGTCAAGTTGACAAAAGCTAGATTCCTCTGAGAAGAGGGAACCTCAAGTGATAAAAGTGCCTCAATAACAAACATCTGGTTGTAGGCAAACCTGTATGTCATTTTCTTAATAAGTGACTGATATGGGAGGTCCCAGGCCATTGAAGGTGATATCACTGCTAGGCTGGTAGTCTTGGGGACTATAAGAATGTAGGCTAAGCAAATTTGGGGTAGCAGGCCAGTAAGATGCATTCCTCTGTGATATATACATCTACCACTACCTGGGGTTCAACTTCCAGCAGTGTAGATATTCAAAGAAATCCACAGAGTAGGCAAAATTCAACTTTTTTTTTTTAATCTGAGGGGTAAAGAGAAAGACATTCACACACTCTCTTGATAGTTTTCATCTTCTTTTTTCTTTATTCTGGGTTCTCTGTTCTGTATTCTATGATTTTATATTTCCTCTACAGCTTATATACCCCAACAAAATCTTCCAGGCAATATAAAAATTACAATGTGGTTACTGTAGATGGACATCTTTCTCCTGCCTGCCTGTTCCTGAATAACTAGTCAGAGGCTTAATATTAATTACAAACTGTTTGGCCTATTGCTCAGGCTTATTTTTAACTAGCTCTTACAACTTAAATTAACCTATTTCTATTGATCTATATTTCGCCACGTGTCTCATGGCAAATATTTACTATTTCGTGTGTTCTAGCACATCTTGCTCCTCCAGTGGCTGGCTGGCATCTGCTTCAGCTCTACCCTCCTTTCTCCCTGTATTCAGTTTGTATTTCTAGCCTAGCTGTATTCTGCCTGACTATTGATTTATCATCCAATGGGAACAACATATATTCACAGCATATGGAAAGACATCCTACAGCATTTCCCCTTTTCTGCCTAATCAAAAGGAAGGTTTTAACTTTAATATAGGAAAATTACATATAACAAAACAGTTATCAAGCATGAATTACAGTAACAATATCTAGTCTATTTGTATTTGGCAAAAATTAAAGAAAATACTCTATCATATATCTTATTTTAATGACTCTAAAGTTCCACCTCTAATCTACCTCTTATCATAACTAAGAAAAATTATAATTACAACTATCTTGTCTTCAACTCCATCAAAGACTCCAGAGGATATTTACCAGAGTAAACAGAAAGTATACTGCAAGCAACTTCCGAAATTTTAGATAAAACAGAGACACCTGGCTGACTGAACAGTCACCCAAAGTTCTTGTGCAATGTTGGGGCATTCATCCTCATACTATAGGCCCATAGTATCTGGCAGATATTTCAATGAAGCAGAAAATTTGAAGGTCTATCCTGCCTATATTGGCAAAGTTCATCAGTCGCTTTCCTCTGTGTCTTGCACAATGTCTGTAGTTTCTTCCGTGAAGCTGGAACCTGAAGGACCATCCTGCCTTGTTTTGGCAAAGTTCAGTGGTCCCTTTCGTATAGTTTCTGCCTGTTCAGTTTATACAACAAATTGTAAAGCAGTCCAGACAAAAGCAGTTTCTTGCCTAAATGGCTAGCCTTTGCTACATTGAAAGCAAACTCCATAAGGAGTTTCTTTGATGCTCATCATCCTTTTTGAAGTAACTGGTACTGCCAGGAGGAGATATGTCTCAATGTCCAGAAAAGTCTAATTTCTTAAAACACTTTAAATGTCATATTTTGTAGGTCTTTGAAGTGTTTAAAGATTACTCTACCTATTTGAAATATATCTCTGCATATCTAGAAAACCTAACTGATATGACTATAAGTTTGACTATTATAGATGACTACTAATTTGCATTTTTAGCTATATATTACCTTTTTAAATGAGTTGTATAAACATAATACCTTAAACAAGAGTGGAAATATACATAAAGTACAACAAAATTGACCTTATATTTTTATCAATAAACCAAAATCCATACCAATGTAAAGTATTTTGAGATTAACAGTTATTTTTTTGGATTAAAGTAGATTCAATAATCTACCTTTTTCTCATCATTTCTATACCATAGACCCCCTTTTTCTTTAGAGAGAGACTGACCATGACCATTATCTATTTATAACAAACCCCCTTTCAATGAAAATAAACATTCATAAACAATATTTTGGGAATTAGGACATAGTTTTCTATACTACTTCCTGCTGATTGGGGGCACTGGTAATCTTACGAGAACCTTGAGAAAATTTGAGATAATGGTCAAGTTCTGGGAAGATCAGCTATAACCTTCGCTGATATATACCATGTGTCAAGGTTCAGGAGGCCTCCCTTGATTAAATCTGGTCCATCTTAACCTGAAACGAATCCACACCCTCTTGCTTCCTGTAGAAGCAAAAGCAGAGCCTCTTTCCCAAAGCAATGTGTTCTTAGACCCAAAGTTTGAAGTCAAGATACCTTTAAAATATTTTTTGAACATACTGTGACACATTTAGAGATTTTTTCATCTGAATTTGTCTTCATTGCATATCTGTAATCCTTTTCTGGCCACTACTTTAAACTGCTAATCACTAGGTCCAAAGCAGCAACTTTGGTGGCTGATTCTGTTCCATTCTTTTGTTCTCCGAGTACCTAGCTTCATAGCAGAGGTACCGGTGGGAGCCACATTTATTGTCCCAACTCTGGAAGCAGTATTAAGTATCATGCAGCTGTGCTCTCAAGCCTGCAGGCAGCAGCTGAAGCAGCTTCTTTAGACCTCAGCCCGTGAGAGACTGCGGGAGTCCACCATGTTCAGCTGAGGCCCACGATGGCCAGGGGATACAGTTCTGTCCCTCGGCCTGTATTGAGAGACATGAACTAGGAAAGTGCTCCTGGCTCTGTTTTAGAATCTCTCTTTTTTAAAGCTCTCTCAGGTATTATGCAGAAAAACTTGCCAAACACCTGGGCACCAAATGTAGACAGATTAATCTCTCCTGCCTGCCTGTTCCTGAATACCCATTCAGAAGCTTAATATAATTACAAACTATTTGGTCTATAGCTCATGCTTACTACTAGCTAGCTCTTACATCTTAACCCATTTCTGCTAACCTATGTATTACCACGAGGCTGGTGATTTACTGGTACCTCACATCTTGTTTCTTGGGCAGTTCACTGGCTTCTGCTAGACTCTGCCCTCTTCTCCCTTTATCTCTGCATCTTCTTTATTAACTAATGGTAATAAAACATATTCACAACACACGAAAGAATTCTACAGCAGGATACATTCTATTTTTCAAATAAATGATTATATTGAATACAGGAAAAAAAGTTTTTCATCTCCCTTACACGATTAAAACAAAGTCATCCCAAGAACTCACATACATTTACATCTAAGTAACTAGTTATAGATTAACAGGATAGGAGCAACCATGGCATTTTTCTCAGCCAGTTTTTTTTTTTTTTTTTGCTGGCAGGCTGCATATTGTGGATACAGAGAAAGAATCAATCACTTTTATTACTTATATTAAAAGATAATCTTTTAAGAAGTTTTAAAAGAATCAAAAACCTAAGCTTTTACATATGGAAAACAATTAGTTAGCCCTACTTTAAATATTTAGGGTACATATTCACTCATCAATAGTTTTTTTTTTTTTTTTTTTTTTTTTTTTTTTTAAATCAGGAGATTGCAGGTAGAAATGTATACAAGGAATTATCTAACATCTTTGATCAAAATCAAGCCTAGCAAGGAAAGTACTTCAGCTAGTAATAATTGGGCTGCTTTGTTTTTTAATCACTAAGTTAGCTATGTATCCTTGTGAACTTTAGATTGTTTTCTAGGGTTTTTCATTTCAAAGCTATTATCAAAACATCCTCCTTTAACCTGAAGTTATTTTAAGGCTTTGTTTCAGCTATGATGCAGACTGAAACCTGTGAACCATCTCTCTACATTAAGATGAAAAGAATTTAAGTTATCTGGGCTACTGGGACTCAATTTTTTTTTACTTAATATTAACCTTAGCCACAGTCCATATGGCTCCTCAATTGAAACTCATGTGTTTTGGCTGTGTGAAATTTCTTGTTTTATTTCTTATTTTCTGTAGCCCCTGCTTTATCAGAGGCAGGGGCAAGCAACATTTTATCCTTCCTTTACCTATGTTAATTTTTCCACTAAAATAATCTCCATCATAATGTCTTCCTATATTTATTAAAGACCTGCAATCATCAAATTCCATTCAAACTAACACTATTATTGTATAAAATCATTACTTCAGTTAAACAGTGCAGTTTAGGAGGATATCATCTCCATAATAATCCTCAGGTAAAAATGCCCAGTAGAATGGGATATTTCCAAGAGATGATCATACTGCATTAAGGGAAGTGGGAATCTCCCCATGCCCATTCATACCATGCCAGATACCAGAGGAACATGGCAGTAGCCAACATGTGAAGGTCCAGCAGAAGTAAAAGACATTCTGGGGTCTGCGGTCTCGTGGTCTTTTCTATCTGAAATCCACCCATCAAGGTTTTGTTTCCTGATGGCCAAGCCCCCTGAAGTAAATTGCCATCTGCTGCTCTTCTGTCATCGCCAATGGCAAGCATGAGATTGTGTTCCTGCTCTTTATGATTCTTCCCTGACTTCCTCACTCTACATTCATCCCTCTTCTACACATCTCTCTTTCACATATCTCCTACACACATCTTTATACAGATATTGCTCCATCTCTCTACACAGCTCTCTCATCTTCATAACTACTCATCTTCCTGTCCACACAGCTCTCTCTTATAGCTTTCTCTCACAACTCCTCTACATAACAGCAGTTCTCTCTGTGAAGAAAATTCTGAACAAATATATGAGCTATATTATGAGGGTCAGAGTCATTCAATAACATATGAGAATCATGGTTTCTTTCAGGCTAGTAATGTCACATTGACCAGCCAGCCAGTGAGTGGCAATTCTTGGCTGTCAGCCAATCTCCTTGGTGAGCAGGCAGGAGGCACATAGGCTGAGTGGTCAATATTTCCCAACAGGAAGTGACACTGAAATTCAGGACTTAAACAATAAACAATTCAATGGCTGAACCTTGAGTCTTGTCATAAAATGAGGTTGGAAGTATGTTCAGAGAGTCAATTGCTGAGAGAATTATATGTACTAAAGTTGCTTTGTGCTTGATTTTAGTTCAACAATCACTTGGGAATTTGTCCTTGTGCCTATTTTGCAGGGGCAACTAGTTCATTTTGAATTTGCTCTAAGGTTTAAAATCAGTTAAAAAAATCTGTTTTTGCAGCTGAGAATACTGTTACTTTCCTATGGAGTCTGAGTTATGAAAAATATCCTGGTATTATTTCAAGTCATTAAAATTATACAGCTATATGTGCCCATAAGATTGAGATATAATCATGAGATTAAATATATACAACACATGAGATTACTCATTACAGTGCAGGTATTAAGGAGATACCACTGTTTTTGCATATGTAACATTACAGACAGAAGTAATAGTATTCAGTTTGTGGCACCATTAGCTTTGCTTGAACAGGGTTCTTCCATTAGAAAATTATTCATCTGGTGTGTTAACACTTGAACTATCAGTTGCTATCTGTTGTATAATGGCATGGCTCTTAGCATTCACAAACCTTTGATTCATTCTTTTTGTTATAAATCACTTTTGTATTACACAAATATACCACAATATTTTTCCATTTGTGAACATATGGTGTGCCTCTAAGTTTTGACAATTATGAGTAAATGCAATTATGAAAGCTATCATGCCAATTTGTGTACAAGTCACTGTGTAAGCATACATTTTTCTTTTTAGTAAATATCTTTTGTTAACAGTTGATATCTTCTGTGTCATTTCTTCCATTTACACATTAAATATATACACATGATTTCCTGACTGTACCCATGAGCATGTCTCATGGCTGTCTAATGTATATTCTATTCCTAATGTGTCTAACCTTGTCTATCTGTGTCCCAAAAGCCACTTGATTTCATTTACCTTTTTTTCTTCTAAATTCCTATGGTAAATTTGAATATTCCATTTCTCTTCATCTTAAATCCATGATTCAAAGAACATGATTTATTTTGCTAAAAATTGATTCCTTTGAATTCTCAGTTCCATGTACTGTGAGTGGGTTTCATTCTCTTTCTGTTTTTCTTTGTCAGAGTCTTATTATTCCACACTAGCTTCAAACTCCTTACGTATTGATGTGTGCCTCAAATTCCTATGTCTTGAACTGTCATTCTCCTACCTTCATCTCCAAAATACTGGAACTATAATTGTGTTCAACTATGCCAGGCTGGATTTATTATTGAGGATCTCCATTTTGAATTCATTCTGTAGTCGGCTTCCTCCATCCATTAGGGGTAAAACTAACTACAGTTCTTCTCTGACCATTTGAGATTTTTTTTCCAGCATCTGCTAACACCTCAGCCTGAGCAGGAATCTGACTTCTGTCAGTTTTTACAGGATGATTTTAATTATTAATTAATTATTTTTATTTCTGGTTTTGCTACATAGCTCAGGTTAAACTGGAAGTAATAGTCCTTCTGTTTTAGCTTATGTACTAGTTTGCTCTGTTTTAAAATTTTTTAATATGTTTTTATTTTGCATTTAATTTTTTTTCACAGAAGGGTAGTTATGGCTTCTAAAATACAATCCTGTAGAAATCATAGTTGTGTTGCATACAGGGAATGCAGTAGATTACCATGATTAAGAAAAGACCTATTAGCTATGAGGTAGGGGAAGAAGAAAGGGAAAATAAGACCAAAATATGAGTTACAAACCTTCATCTGTGCCTGTACTCCAAATCTTCCCTCTCTCCTTAAACGCAAGCATATGAAACCTCGTTCCGTGTGCTACACATATTTGTTTATTACCTTGCACATTTATTGACAAAATATAAGTGGGAAAGAAGGTTTAGGATAAAATAATTCCTTGGAAATATTAAAAATCAGTTTTACCTGCTGATCAAAAATTGCAAGTTTGGAATAAAATGAGGATTTTGGGTATGATCAAGAGATCATTTCTTTTTAATGAGCTTAGAGAATAAAAAACATTTTAGTGATTAACTTATGATTAATAGTTACATATTCTGTATATTTTGGCAAACAGAAATTTTAAAATCATGACATTTCAGTGAATGTTCAAAATTAAGTAATTGCCTATTGTTTTTGTACTTTAGTGACTTGAACACAGCGGAATTCGATCTTAATACTGGAACATGTGCATTTTTATCTAGAGTAAGACTAGATAATGATAACTGTGATCAATTCTACCCCTGTATCTGTGAGAAGAGACTGGATAATTTCGCTGATTCATACTGCAGCAAGAGCTAAAGACAAAATGGAATGTGCTGATCATCATTTGTTTCCTATAATAATTTGTGACTCCTTATGAACAAGTGTTTTGATCCCAGGACTTGGTTCTCTCTGCAAACAGAGAGATGAGCTGGAAGAGTTTGAAAATATTCTCTGAAATCTGACTTGGCATAGCAGAGGCAATCTTTCTTCCTGGAAGACACAGAACACATCTTCTCTGCTGCATGGACACCCTTTGCCACAAGCTCTGAAGAATCTGCTCTTTCTGTTTACTTAAACACTCATAGAACTAAATAAAGAACCCTAAAGAACAGCCTGAATATTTCAATATCAATAGGATAAATCATCTCAATTGAAAGCACAATTAAGAACTACAGTGTAGTTATAAGCTTCAATTTCTTAGTTGTTAGTTGATTGCTGTTCTATTTTTTTTGTGTTTTGTTTCATGTAGAAGTTTTCTTCATTGTTATAAACATTCCACTTGCCCATAAAATTTAATTTAAAATTTGGTGAACATTTGCAACTATAGTTCAAGGAACTACTGAATACATTTTATGCAAGGTATCAGTTTATCCCATCCTTCTTTAAACCATCTATGATAAGTTGAGGCCTTAAAGAAATGGTGGTAATAATTGAAGTTGGCTAGATGTAGTGGCTTACCCTACATCTTATCACTTAGGAGGCTAAGACAAGATTGCTGAAAAAAATTAATACAGTGAGAGCCTGTGTCAAAGAACCAAACAAACTAAAAATTGGGGCCAAAAATTTCCTAAGTATTTTCCAGGGACATCACTTTATCTTATACAACTGTACCCAAGTAATCAAACTTAAGACATCTAGTATTGGTACAGTAATTTAATCTAATCTAGGATCCATGTATTCATCTACTGACTGGATAATGCCACTCTAGGTATTTCATCCATGTTCAGGTTCACATGCATTCAGTGCTGATGTCATTGTTGTGTTCTTTAGTCTTGAAGAATTTTTTATATTTTCTGGTGGTGGTAGTTTTTTTTTTTTTTTTTTGGTTTTTTTTTTTTGTTTGTTTCTTTCTTTTTTCCAAGACAGGGTTTCTCGGTGTTACCCTGTCTGTCCCAGAATTCTCTCTTTACAGCAGGCAGGCCTGGCACTCAGAGATTTGCCTGCCTCTGCCACCTGAGTACTGAGATTAAAGATATATATACTAGCCTTGGCCACGCTAAATTTTGTTATATCGACAAGATTGACCTCTAACTCATGGAGATACACTTACTTTTGCCCCCCAAGTGCTGGGGTTAAAGACATGCAACACCATGTCCAGCTGAAAAATATGGACTTTCATAAGTATACTACCTATCCTCCATTAAATCCAAGTAGAACATTTCCATCTCCTCTCAGTCCTTTCTTGCCCCAAGCTATAGCCTTACACAGTAAGTTGGTTCTATTCCCATTACAACTTTGTATCTGCTTTCTTTTTGCTTACCATGTTTTTAACATTAACCAACAACTTTTTCTTTTTAAAATATTATTTTTTATTAATTCTTTGATAATTTCATGCCATTTTTAAAATCATATTAACTTCCCTTGGTTCAGTTCCTTCCAGTTCACTCCACCTCCATACCCACTCAACTCCCTGTTTTTCTTTCTCTTTTTCTTTTTTAGAACCCATTGAGTCTAGTTGTGTTGGTCAGCTACCTTTGGATATTGGCCCTGGAGTTGGTTCACTGAAAATATTCATAAAATTGACAAACCTTTGGTCAAATTAACTAAAATATACTGATAGGATTGAAATTAATAAAGTCAGAGATGAAGAGGAAGACATGATGGACACTGAGAAAATTTAGGAAATCATAAGGACATACCTTTAAAAAATTTTGTATTCTTCTCATGAGAAAACTGGGTGTCCCTAAGCTTGAAGCACAGAGGGGGAGCACTTAAAAATTCTTTTTTTTTTTTTTTTTTTTTTTTTTTGGTTTTTTGAGACAGGGTTTCTCTGTGTAGCTTTGTGCCTTTCCTGGAACTCGCTTTGGAGACCACGCTGGCCTCGAACTCACAGAGATCCATCTGCCTCTGCCTCCCAAGTGCTGGGATTAAAGGCGTACACCACCGCCGCCCGGCTTCAAAATTCTTTTTATGACACCAGCAAATGTTTATTGGAATATCCTCCTGATGGAATTTTCCTTTAGTGAGTATGAAATGACCTCCCCTGCTGCTTCTCACTAGTTTTGGTTTGAAGTCTATTTTGTCAGATATTAGAATAGGTACGCTATCTTGTTTTTTAGTTCTGTTTGCTTGGAGTATCTTTTCCACTCATTCCTCCTACGTTTGTATAACAAAGACATGGTGGAAGAAATAACTGAGAGCTTACATCTCAAATCACATACAGGAAGGAGAGCAAGCTAACTCTAAATGTAGTGAAATATTTTGAAACCTCATAGCCTACCCCCTGTGACATGTTTCATCCAGGAAGACTATACCTCCTAATCTTCCCCAAATAGCCACCAACTTGGAACCAAGTATTCAAATATCTGAAATTTATAGGATACTTCTCATTTAAACCATCATTGGTGGTATTCATGTTTCTTGAAGGCTTATTAAAGAGACAAGTATAGTGAAAAGCAGAGAAAAGAGATGTGTTCAATGTGACTGTCACTGAGAACAGGAAAAAAAAACAGTTCAGTGAACTCCAAGTGTGGTGGTCTTGGGTTCCTCAAAATATTGTCTACCCTAATAAACTTATCTGGGGTCAAAGAACAGAAAAGCCACTAGATACTTAGGAGAGGCAATGGTAGCACACACCTTTAATCCTAGCATTCCAGAGGCAGAAATCCATCTGTTCAAGGATACAGCCAAGCATGGTGACTCGCGCCTTTAATCCCAGAAAGTGAGCCTTTAATCCCAGGGAGTGGTGGTAGAAAGCAGAAAGCTATATAAGGCATGAGGACCAGAAGCTAGAAGCATTTGGCTGGTTAAGCATTTGGTCTGGTTAAGCATTTGCCTGGTTAAGCTTTCAGGCTTTAAGCAGCAGTTCAGCTGAGATCCATTCTGGATGAGGACTCAGAAGCTTCCAGTCTGAGGAAACAAGATCAGCTGAGAAGTTGGCCAGGTGAGGTTAGCTGTGGCTTGTTCTGTCTCTCTGATCTTCCAGTGTTCACCCCAATACCTGGCCTCAGGTTTGATTTTATTAATAAGAACTTTTAAGATTCATGCTACATCCAAGTCCTTCTTTGCTATTCCTGGCATGAGGCTTAGGTTTAAAGAGAGCCCAAGAGATATGCATAAATAATCAGTAGTGTTCATGTGTGGTTCCAATTATCACTGCTGTCTTTGCTTCAGTCCCTTTGCAAGAAGTTTATAGAACCCTTTGCCATAATTGTAATCTGCTGTGGGATGTCTTTCCATATGTTGTGAATATGTGTTGCTCTGATTGGTTGATAAATAAAGCTACATTGGCCTATGGTAGGGCAGGATGGAGGCAAGCAGGAAAATCCAAGAGAGATAGGAGAGGAGAAAGGAGAGTGGGGCAGATGCTGTTAGCTACTGCCAGGAGAAACAAGATGTAAACTACCAGTAAGCCACAAGCCACATGGCAAGGTATAGATATGTAGAAATCTGTTAATTTAAGATATAAGATCTAGCTAGCAAGAAGCCTGCCATGGCCAGAGTTTGAAAATAATATAAGCCTCTGTATGTTTATTTGGGTCTGAGCAGCTGCAGAACTGAGCAGGACACAGAAAAAGTTTCAACTACAGTAATCTGCATAAAGAAAATGTAGGCATAAACGGAATTAGACCATTATTTAGAGCTGTTGATCCAATATAGTGATCTCTGGTCACCTGTAGCTGCTGGGTCCCTGGGAAGATAGTGACTTACATAATAGCTATAAGAATTAACTCTATGGAAAGATTAAAATAAACAAAAAGCTAAGGATTCTGTGTAGTTCCAAATTATGTTTTTATCTCTTGATTTGAGTCCCAGAAACTCAGCACTCCTTCATTCCCACATGAAGCTGTCAGACCCCAAAGAATCCCTTCCTGACAATCTCAGATAGTATTTTTCCAACTCTCTCTTTACATTTCCTTTAGTGCAATTACTTTGTTTCCCTTTCTTAGACTGATACTACAAGAAGTCAAGCAGAAGATAAGAATACCACAGAAATAACACAGTATAAGGTTTCCTTTTTTCATATTCTGGAAGGGCCTCAAAAGTTTAGTGGTGCTTGGTTGAATCTTACATAACCATTATAGTAAGTTGGCAGCAACTTTTAGTTAAAACCACCCTAAAGATATTTCTCTGCCATCCCCACTAGTGATTCACTCTTCCAGATACCTCGTTGCCCTCATGGCCACTGATACCACATCTCCTGTGAAAACCTATGATAAAGTTGGCTGCAGAATTTCTGAATGCCTTGTATGCTCCTGACTTTCATTTTAGCTATCTTGACCTGTACTATGGCAGGCATACTGTAGCCACACATTGTCAGAAACACAAGAACCAAAATTAGGGAGATTTAGAAACCCACTGGTCTTGAAATGCTTTTGAGCCCTGGGTGGAACAGACTTTTCATTATATGTGTACAAATGCATGCCAAAGGACTACATACTTATAGTTGTTATGAGTTTCAGTGGGCTTCTGAAAACAGAAAAAATTAACCATACATGCTATTTCTAGAAGTAGGAATGGCCTCAAAGGCAAAGTAAAGCATTTGGATCCCTCATAATCATTCTGGATTTATCATCCCTGTAGCTATAAAATTTGGCCTTATTTCCTGGCAGAGCAGTATGTTGAGAAGATACCACAATGCAAAATAAGATGATCTACAATGAAAAACAACACACAGAAGATGGCAATCTAAAGGCAATTTTTGTGGTTTGTGATTGAAAAATTAACAGGACCCTAGGTCTCCCAGGCCTTCAAAGCTACAGAACTCTGGTCTCTTCCTGAGATCTCTGCTTTATATATACTGTCCTGTTATTTTTAAATTTTTTTCCTGCCCTCAGAAAGAGGAAAATTTCTTTGAAGTGATAACATCTTAAAATTTTGTTTCTTTGAACATAAGGAATTTTTCATCCATCACCAACAGGCATCATTGTTCAAGCTTGCAGACATGATGAAGTAGGTTTTACTTAAAAGACCCCTCAGAGGAATTCTTTAGATGGAGAAGAAAATCTATGGGATAAAATGGTTTTTACTAACCACTTTATGTGACACATTGTGTGGGTATGGGTGCTAAGATGTTTACTGGGAAGTCTTTGTGACATACAGTGTGGATGTGTGTGTGCTATGTGCTATGATTTTTACTAGGAACTCTATGTGACACACAGTGTGGATGTGGTGCTGTGTTATTTTTCCTGCACTTCCATACAGGAAGAGCTCCTACCTTTTTTTCTATCTCATTGTTTTTTCTCCTCTTCAGAAATGGTTAAGGAGGGTGTTCTCACAGTGGTAAAATCTCATGGCAATAGTTAGAAGCTAATGTAATCCCCAAATTCTGATAGTTGATGCTATTCCTGTTGTAATAAACATCTTGCTTAAAGAATCATTAGCTTAGAACAGGACTTCACAGGCCCAAATAGCCCAAGAAATCTGTGGATTTCTCTTTACAGCTTAACTCAGTATTTGTCAGCCATACTTTCCCCTGCATTTGATGCACACAAATGCTACTTGGAGCCTTTAAGTGGTGAAGAAGTGATACTCAAAATATCCATGGTGGTTTTCAAGGCAAAGTCCAACATCTCCAAATAAGAGGACCATCTCTTTGATCTGTCAACTGCTAACATACAGAAAACACAAGAAAGATCTATTTTATTTGACACAGATTTCAATAGAGTTAGTTCAAGCCCTTGCTATTATGAAGACAATAATGTTGGCAACTTTATTTAGTTACATTTAGACCATATGTGTCTCACTGTGTTTGCTTTTACTGTACCCAATGATCCCAGTACCTTCTTCTTGCTGGATCTTCATGATTTTACCACCCCACACATGTTTCCTATGTCAACAGCCAGCCGTCCTGATAGAAATACTGAAAGGACCTACCTTGTCTTTTATGGCCATGGGAAGCTTCAAAACAACTTGTATATGAAAAGTCCTATTTGTAATTATTTTTACTAACAAAGACTTAGAGGTTGTTAAAATACCAAAGAAAATGGGACAAAAATGTGCTTTCAGTGAAGGAAATTTGGAAGTTTGATTTAGGGTATACAAGTCAAGTAATTCCACTTTAATGATTGATTAAATGTTAAAATTCTGTACAGTACCCATTTACTACTAAATACTTCGTAGATGTTGGATTTACTTGCAAATATGTGTGTGAATACTCTACAAACATGCATGGTATGTCTTTATGAAAAGATTTTTGTTTTGTTTTGTGGTTTTTGAGACAGGATTTTGATATGTGGCTCAGTTTGGACTCAAACTCTTGATCCTCCTGCCAGTATCTTCTGAGTGACGAAATTCATAATAGACCACCATAGCCGGCATGAAAGCTCACATGAGAATCACACAGTGGCATGCCAAGGGGTGCTGTGATGATGATTGGTGCTGGCTGCTTTAGAGCTGCCAACAATAACTAAACACTGTACATTTTATAAAGGGTGGATAATTACACATAAACAAAAGTCCTTGGTCAAGCCTTTTAATGTACGTTCACTTGTAGTTACCTCATTAAACTGTAAAGTAAATGAGTGGAAAACCAATTATGTAGAAGGTGCTTCAGGAATCCAGGTACAATGGATGAATAATGAATGAGCACCATGTGATGAGGTTTGTAACATGACTTTAAATGGATTTGGGGAATTTTTAAATCCAAATAGGAGGTATGTCTTTGGAACCCGTGAGACCTGTACTGTTTGTCCACTTTTGTGTTAAACTTGCTCACCAGACTTTGTGACATTTGCACAGAGGCCACCAGAGGGCATCTTCAATAAATCACATAAACTCAAGGCTCAAAAATTGGAAATGAGTCTTAGTAAATTTATTATCAGATGCTGCAATTGGGAATATTAGTAGACTATTACTGCAATAAACTTAGCAAAATATATTATTACCTTAAAAATGAAAAGTAAATTTTGAAATCCTTCTTCAGAATATAACATATATTACAAAATGCCCATATTTCTTCCCCTTAGCATCTGTTATATTGCCAAATACCAAATAAAGCCTGTGCCCAACAGTAGAGTAAAGGTTAAGAGTATTTGATACAGTCTATCACAGTGTTTATATTCACAACCCCAGCTCTTGGGCAGCTAAGGCAGGATGATCATCATGAGTTTGAGAACAGCCTCAGCTAAAGAGTGATATCCT
Source organism: Peromyscus leucopus (assembly GCF_004664715.2). NCBI lineage: Eukaryota > Metazoa > Chordata > Mammalia > Rodentia > Cricetidae > Peromyscus > Peromyscus leucopus. The sequence goes on from NC_051065.1 coordinate 140,959,721, forward strand.
GTCTTGAAAAGCTAAAACTATGCCGGGCATTGCTGTGGGATGTCTTTCTGTATACTGTGAATATGTGTTGCTACCATTGGCTAATAAATAAAGCTATCACACAGACTTTCATGTAGGCAAAACACCAATGAACATAAAATAAAAATAAGTTATGTATTTAAAAAAATACTGAACAGCTCCTATGAAATAATTTTTTAAACCCAACAACTCTTGGACTTAAACAATATATGTTTTTAATTAATTAATTAATTAATTAATTAATTAATTTTTATGTATATGGATACTTTGCCTACATATGTGTCTATACGCCACATGTGTTCAGTGCCTGTGGAGGCCAGGAGAGTATGTCAGACCACTAGAACTGGAGTTATGAGCTACCATGTGCATGCTAGGAACCCAACTCAGGTTCTCTGGAGGAATAGTCAGTGCTCTTACCTGCTGTGGTGGTTTGAATGAGAATGGCCTCACAGACTCATATATTTGACTGTTAATCTTCAGGTGTTGGAACTGTTTGGGAAGAATTAGGAGGTAAGGCCATGTTGGAGGAAGTGTGTCACTGGTGGTGGGCTCTGAGCTTTCAAAAGCCCATGCTATATCCTGTTAGCTCTCTGTCTTGTACTTGTGGATAAGATGTAAGTTCTCAGTTACTGTTCTAGCATCATGCTTCCTTCTATGCTCCCCATCATGATGGTCATGAACTCTAGTCCTCTGGAATCCTGAACCCTCAGTTTAAATGCTTTCTTTTATAAATTCCTTTGGTCATGGTATCTTGTCACAGCAATAGAAAAGTAACTAAGAAAACTGCTAAATCATCCCTGCACCCCAGACAAGCACTATATTTTTAATAATCTAAAACTTCAGTGCAATTCCACATTCTCCCATGAGTGTTACACTAAATATTTGTGGGAACCTACACCAAAAGAATACAAGTTTGAATCATTCCAAGGATATAATGTAAGATTTGAATAAATATTATTTATATATTATATACTACTTCTAAAAATTTAAAACCCTTTCTACCGTATGAGTGAAAGGGAGAAAAGAGATGGCACTGTAATGGTCATCTTGCCCCTTCTGTTGAAGTTCTCTGCACTGGGTGTGGAGTATACAGTGTAAGCTCTTGAGCCTTTGGCTTCCTGTGTGGTTTAGCACAAATGCCTTAAGTCACTCTAGATACTTCTTTTCCTCAGTTGTGCTAACCTCTCAGGAAATACCTGGTCTATTTTTACATCTTATTTTTATAGAATCAACAATACAATGTTTTATAATGGCCTTCCAATTCTTGTGATGGTGGGAAGTTAGCATAGACAAGCCATAGGATGTCTAGAATACATCAGTTATTTAACTGTATGTCATGTTTTTTCTATTTGTTTGAGTAAGCTTTAGGAAGCCGTTGTCCAATTGTTACTGGGATTTCACTCCCAACTCTGCTTATCTCTCTAGTCTTTGTGATCTCTGTTGAATGAATTCAGATGAGACAGGGTGTAGGGTAGAAACAGGCAGTGTTTAATACAAAATAACATGAGGGGATTTTAAGAGTGAGAAGAGCAATAAGCAAAGGAGTCATTATAGAGACCACCTCACCATTCACTAAATCGCAGTCAACCCACCAAGGAGCTCTCTCCTAAAAAAAAGCATGTGGAGGTCAGAGGACAACTTTCAGGAGTCAATTTTCTCCTGCCACTAAGAAGTCATTAGACTAGTGGTTCTCAACCTTTCTAATACTGTGATCCTTTAATACAATTCCACATGTTGTGGTGACCCCCAGTCATAAATTATTTTGTTGTTATTTAATAACTGTAATTTTGAGACCATTATGAATCATAATGTAAATATCTTATATCCAGGATATCTGCTGGCATGCAACCCCCAAAGGGGTCGCAACCCACAGGTTGAGAACCACTGCTTTAGGCTGAACCATCCTGCCCTCCCTGAAGGAATGAACTTTCCATAGAAAACCTTATTTATCTGTATCTTTACATTGTAAAAAGAACAGAGTGCATATTTCTTAGAATCCTTGCAGAAATACACTCAAGGGACAGTGTTTAGACACTGTAGGAGAATGTGTTAGTTGCAGGAAAGGATTGGCAAATTCTCAAATGAACGGTTATCTGATAAATTGTTATTCACAGACGGATATAGATTAAAAATGAAACTACAGAATGAGTAGTATTGCTATTAGATACAACCCACTCAGGATATGTTGGTATTTTGTTTATAGGAAACTTAACACTGATGAAAAGTATTGGCCACTACCGGTGAAATTGTTGGTGCTACCACATTAAAGACTATGTTGTGGTGTAGAGGAGTTTGACAGTCGGCTAAAATTGTCTCATATCTTTTCAAAAATTTCCTTCTTCCTAAAAAACTAATACTCTACATTATTTATTTCTAATACTAAAACATCATTAGTTCTACGTACAGTCACTGTAAACGTTGTTGAGATAGTTTGAATGCTTTTTTAAAATCAAATCTTCAATTTTTGTGCATATTGCATTTCTAAATCTAGACCAGGCACATTCCATCTACCAAGGGGGTATGGGGGACCAGAAGCCACCATATTGGATAGAGAGCTCTGAGTGTTGGTCTAACTCAGTTTATGCCTACATTTTATTTATGCAGATTACAATTGTGGCAAAGAGTTCTATAGACATCTCATGGAGGCCTATCCTTTCTTTTCTTCTGTATCTCAGCCTGTGTTGCTGTTTGCCTGGTGAGGTCTCTAGGCCCTGAGGACAGGGGGTGAGGAGATGTGGAGGAAATGGCACAGTCTCCAGCAGGTTGCAACAAGCTTATTTACTTTTAGGGAATGGTAAGCCTTATATACTCTTTATATCTCATCCTGGGGATGAGGTCTGCTTTAGTGCTCACTGCTGAGTTGGTGCTTTCTGATAGGCTCTGGAATCTGCTGGCCATTGCTGGCCTCAAGGCCTCCTTTTGGACATTTTTGCAGGATGCCTAGTCATTTTGGGAGCAGTACAGCACATGTTCTATCTTATCCAAAACGTGCAACATTTCTGCCTGCCTCAAGCCTGTATGCCATTTTTCATAACTCCAACGGTAAGACCAGAATTTACATGCAATCAAGTATAATTTTTTTGAGATAGGATTTTACTATGTAGCTCTGGCTGTAATGGAACTCACTGTGGATTCTAAGTTGCCCTGAAACTCACAGAGATCCACCTGCCTCTGGCTCACTGGTACTGGCATTAAAGGCATGTGCCACAACACCCAGCCCAAAATCATATTTCTATTATGATTAGATTTTGCAAATTGTATGTATGTGTAGAATTGTTTTACTTCTTAAGTCATAATCTCTATTTTTGTTCTGTATTGCTTGCAGGGTCCATAGGAGTATCCTTCTTTCAAACTACTAAATCTTATCTTAGTGCAGGAAAGAGAAATCCCAACTGTTAGAAGTTATTGACATTAGGGTTCAGAAAGCTGAACATTTATATTCCTGACCAGGCTACTCCTCAAAGGAAGACTACAATAATAGGCATCATCTTTTGACAAGATCCAAACCAATCCTCAGGCAGAACTTGGACTGTGACAAAATGAATTCTTTATGAAGAGAATGAAGGTGGGAATGGAAAAAGTTCTTTTTGAAAAAGATTCATTTATTTTTATGTGGATAAATATTTGGCTTGTGTGTATGTATGTGTGGCACATGCATGCCCACTGTTCTCAGAGGCCAGAAAAGGGTGCCAGACCCCTGGAACTGGAGTTATAGATGGTTGAAAGCCACCATGTATGTGCTGTGAACTGAACCAAATCCTCTTCAGGAGCAGCACATACATTGAACTAACTCTCTGGCCCTCCTTGGTGCCTCTCTATCTATCTGTTATGTTATTCTTTTCTTCATTGTCAAGTCCTGTCTGAGTCCTACCTCTGGCCCTGGGTCGACACATGACTTTCTGAACTGCCAGGACAATTACCAGATTAATATCTAGCAGAGGCTTTCTGGTAAAGAACAAAGAATTCAGTTTTTACTCCTTCCAGAGCCAATCCAATGGGCCTGTTAATCATCTGGGCTGGAAATGCTTTTCAGGAAAGCCATGAGGTTTTAGAACAGTACACAGCCTACCCAAGGATGAAGGGTGGTATAGACTCACTATGTTATTTAAAAGAAAGAAAGAAAAAAAAACAGGACAGGGAATTGAATGTAGGTAGAGTTTTTCTGTTCCCATAGCCACTTCCCAGATAATCACTTAGAATCTTAATTTTAATCATAAATGCTCAGTCAATATCTCAGGCTTGTTACTAGCTAACTTTGACATTTAATTTAACCCACACTTCTTATCTGTGCTTTGCTGCATGGCTCAGTACCTTTTCTCAGTTTGGCATGCCCATCTTTTTTCTCCCTGCATCTGCTGGTGACTCCTCAGACTCCACCCTCCTCCTTCCCAGTCCTTAGTTTGGTTGTCTCATCTATACTTCTTGCCTTGCTATTGGCCAATCAGGTTTTTACTAACAATGAGAGCAACACATTTTCACAGTGTGCAATGACTATTCCACAGCAAGCAAGAGATGGGGTTGGGGTGCAAGAAGAACTGGGGGGAGAAGTCAGGGGTTAATATGACCAAAATACATTGCATATATTTTCCCTCAAAGAATAAATAAAAGTATTTTTTAAAAACTCTGCAAGTATGTGTAATTTAGTTCAAATTTATCTTCTTCGTAGAAGCAAAATAAAACCGAAATTATCTAAATTATATCACCATGACTCCAGATTCATATTCATATGTATATATGTATAAGATATATACAGAGAGATGAGGAGATAGAAAGTAGTACATATGCCCATTGAAGGGTTAGCTAGAATCATAAGCATGTATTTATAAAGATTAAAATTACAAGAAAATTTTTATTTTTTCTGATAATATATTTTCCTCATTTTGAGAACAAAAGTGAGATTTTAGTTTAGCAATATTTTGTCTTTTTTGTTTATATATTTATTTAATTTTTTGAGAGGGTTTCAGTATTTTATCTTTTAATCTAATAAGTTTGTACTGATGAACTTCAAAATTTTAAGCTTGAAAATATCAGAAAACACTCGGTAACAATTGTATTATGTACTTAATACCTGAGACAAGCAGCTTCACCAGGGAGGGTTTATTCTGGCTCACAGTTTGAAAATGGCAGAGGCTAGAAGGCATGACAAGGGGACAGTAAGGTGGCCGGTCACATGGCACAGTCAGGAAGCATGAAGAGAAGAAAGCTGGAGTTCAGCTCCCTTTGTCTTTTCCATTCACTGCAAAACCTCAATGAATGCAATAGGGCCGCCCACATTCTTGGTTCTTCCCTCCTTTGTGGAACAAACCTCTTGGAACAAACTCAGGATGTGCCCAGAGATTCGTCTCCTAGATCTAAATCCCACAATGTCCACAGTTTTACCATTGTGGTGAATAAAAAAACTAAATGCTTTTTGAAGGATTACTTAAATCCAATTCTGAAGACACCTGTGACCTCCATTAATTGCTATGGGATGACCTGTGATTAGCTTTAAATGATACAAAGGCAACATGCATTCCTTAGAAATCACACCTCAAATTTTGCATTTTGACTCTTTCCTTGGCCAAAATCACACAAGAGTATTACTGGAGATTCACTTCAGTCCTTAGGTGAAGTGGCCTAAAGTTAGAAACCCCTGAGCACTTCCACATTGAATGAAGCAGAAAACAAGAAACAGAAGAGATTACAATAAGGTGGGTGTAGGAAGAAATCTTTGAAAGGTCAAGGTGGATACACTAGAGTACAAATAGCAGAGTGCCTGTGTCTTTGTCTTCTGGGGATTTTACGGAGGTGATAATGGAAACTCTTCTGCCTAGGATCATGCGTGTGAAAACTGACCTCCACTTCTGTGGGCCAACGGAGAAATAAACAATTAACCACTTTCCGTCATCTTGGTTTGACTCAGCAGTCAGTTAAAGGCTACTCTGTGAGGCCAACCACATTTGCTACCCCCAGTACCCTCTAGCTTTTGCTTGCTGGGGGTCAGGAAGGCACAGTTAGTCTAAGTACTACTATCAGTTTAAAAGTCAGCTTTGTGGGCAGTTCAGGTCCCTAAGCTACTGCTCTATTCATTTGGAGTTAAGCTGTTTGAATATTGCTCAACTCTTAATAGCTGAAAGTTTTTAGCTGCCTCTTTGAGAACTTCTTGGACAGAATGTCTTTGTCTTGTACCTACTATTTGCCTTAGCTCTGATAATTACACAATTCACATTAATTTAGCTGTATGCAGCTGTCATTCTTCCATGTTCTGATTACATATTCTATCATGAGTATCTCTGCCTTCATTATTTACTCATTCATGTCTCATTTGCCTACTCATCGGTTTTTATCTAGCAGATCTTTTATCTAAAGATGGCTTTAACAATCTTATCATTATTTCATTTACATTTTTATTTTAATATGGACTAGACTAGTTGGATGTAAAATAGTCAAACACATATGTCTTTAAAAGAAAAATTAAAGTAGACATACAAAAGAGTTTAGTAATAAAAGCATTCTAAGAAGCACTGAAATGCACAGATATTTTGGATATATGCATGCGTGTGTGTGTGTGTGTGTGTGTGTGTGTGTGTGTTTTAGGGACAGGTAATAGTTTTAGTTAACATGGCTTTATAGGCAATATATATTCTGACAATAATATTGTATGTTTTTACTCATAGTAAATGTTATTAGAAAACATTTAGCTCCATAATTTGCTATATGTTTTAAAACATTTTATTAATTTAATAAAGCTGGTCATTTTTTTTGTCAAAACTCTAAGAACTAAACAACTAAAATGTAATTTCTCTTCTCTGGATGTTTGCTATATATTTCAAGGTATCCATATAGAATCCATATGCATATAATTTATCATGTACAAGGTACACATTCTATGTATCAGATGATTTTATAATACTAAAAGTCATAAATATAAGGCTAGCTAAGTTTGAAACACATAGAAGTAACCTATTACTACAATTATTTACATGCTAAATTTAAAATCAACTTTCTATTTGCTATTAAAATAAGAAAGAAAAGAAATCAACATGTCCATAATATTAAAATATGTCTTTTTAAAGAAATGAGAAGTTCTTTAAAGAATATATTTTTAATGGAAAATAAAAGTGGCTGGAGAGGTGGCTCAGCAAGTAAGAGTGTATGCTGCTCTTGCAGAAGACCCAAGTTTGGTTCCCAGTAATCAAGTCAGATGGCTCAAAACCTCCCATAACTCTAGCTCAGAGGATCCAATGTCCTTTTCTGGCCTACTCAGGTAACTGCATACATGTGGCATACATTCTTATAGACATACATAAATACATAAAAATATTTCTAACAAAAAAGAATTCCGTTAAATATGCATCTGTTAAATAGCACATATTGGCAGTCACAAACTGAACTGGGCATCATTCAACAGAGTAATTAATATCTGTAAGCTCAAAGCATGGTTCCTAAGGGTATATAAGACCTGTGTCTACTTTTAAGAGAAACTGACCTGCCTAGAGAATTCTATAGTTGTAGATGAATTTTTAAGGTGTAGATGAATTTCTAAACAGTCTTATTAAATAAAAAACACAGAGCCAAATACAGAGGTAACAGCTGAAGAGATCAGACCAAATAGCCAAGACTAACCTTAGCTTCCCACCAGCAGTATCTTCCACAGAGAGAGCTTCTTCCTGTCTAAACTGAGCCTTTATTGCCTTCCTGTTCTGCCTTCTCATTGGCTCTAAGCTCAGCCACATGACTTTCTCGTCACTGCTTGTCTATACAGACCTCCAGGTCTGGTCTCTATGTTTGGTAGTAGGATTAAAGGCTCATGTCACCACACTTGGCTGTGTCCTTGACCACACAGAGACTCTGCCTGCCATGTGATCAGATTAAGGGGGTGTGCTACCACCACCTGACTTTTGTTTATGGCTATTTAACCTCTGATCTCCAGGCAACTTTATTTATTAACATACAAATAAAATATCACATTTCAACACAAATAAAATATCACCACATTAAACAGTCTTATTAAAAAAAAAAAACATAGCCAGAAATAGGGGTGAAAATCTGACAGAGATCAGGTGAATTAGAATAGCCATCAGCTAACCTTACCTCACCACACCTCAACTTCCAATTTGTGAACTACTTCCTGTTTTCCCCATGCCTTTATTTCCTTCCTTTTCTGCCCTCTCACTGACTATCTTAGCCCAGCTACCTCACTTCCTTGCCACTGTCTGTCTGTACAGACCTCCAAGTCTCTATAGGTGGTACTGGGATTAAAGGCATGTGTCACCACACTTGACTCTGTTCCCTAGTACAGCCTTGAACAAAGAGAGATCCATATTGATTAAGGGTGTGCACTAACATTGCATGACTTCGATTTTTACTAATAGTGGCTGACCTTTATTCTCTGATCCTCAGATAAATTTTATTGGGGGGCACAGATAAATTATCACATTTCCCCTTTTTGTCTAATAAAATAAAAAATTAAAGAAAAATTATATACAATTAGTACAATAACTATATATAATGTATACAAGCAATAAATACACCAACAACGTGTAGTCCATTTGCATTTGACAAATTCAGAGAAAACATTACATTATCTATCCTATTTTGGTAAGTCCAAAATGTACCTGATTCACTTTCCTAACTTATATTACTAACAGAAAACTATCTTATAATTTTTTTCAAATTTATACACTTTACACCTCTTAGTGAGATTCTTTTCTGAAATTCTTAACAAAGAAAACTATAACTAAAACTATCTAATCTTCAACTTCCTCAGAAATCTGAGAAGTAAATAATATTACCTAGTAAAGCAGAAAGTGCAAACAAGTGACCTCCAAAATATATGAGTTGAGAGAAACAGCCAGCTGCCTGGACAGTCACCTGAGGTTTCTCCACAAGTTGGGGCATCATCTTCAGCCTACAGGCTTAGATTATCTGAAAGACTCATTTGTGAAGCAGGATGTATGCAAAATCTATAGCTTGACCTCACATTTGGTGTGAGTATTCTATGTACCAGATAAACTTAATTTGACCAGTGTCCTGTCATGATTCAGGATTTTAAATTCTGGAAATTGTTGGTGTTTTTGTAATTTGGGTACCTATTCTTCTCAGCTTTTAGATGGCTTCATCTCCTTTATTAAATGCCAGTCTACCATTGAGAGGTTAGACTCTGTCAGCCTAGTTACTTCTTCAAGAATAACCCGTATGGGATTGGATGAGAGTTATATATAAGGGATGCTTCCTAATCCTCATTATATATTGTAACTGAATAAATAGCAAAGTTAATTCTGACTCATCAGTGATAAATTCTGCAGTCTCATTATGTAATAGCAGTCTTTCAGCATACTGAGAGTCAGTGACTATGTAGAGAGGTTCTGAAAAATCCATTAATACCAACTGAAGGGTTCACAACGCGGTTACATTTACTGGGCGGAAACTTCCGCCTAGCCATTTCCGCATCAAGAGCGTCCCGTAGCTAGGATGCCTGATGGGCCCGGATATCTCCGCCTAGCAAGTTCCGGGCCAAGGGGTCTCGCGTGATCAGAGTCCCGTGACATTGCATGGTCATGTAAGCGCGCAACGTGACCATGTGGTCTACGCACATGCGTAGAGTAGTGACGTGACCTGGCCACGCCCCCAGCCGGTTTTAAAAGTCCGGCGCGATATTCCCCATTCTCTTCTCCATGCACGTGTCTCTCCCACAGGCCTGCACACTTTCTGTCCTTTGTTTTCTAATAAACTCTATAAGTGGATTCTGTCGTGTTTCGTGACGTTTCCTACAGGGTAAGAACACAACGCAGCCAGAAAACTAACACCAACAGAATAGCATATAATTCCGATTTTTGAACTGAATTATAAGGACTTTGAACCACTTTACCTAAGTTTTCTGATTTGTAACTTGGCTTTACTTGTTTTTTTGTTTGTTTGTTTGTTTGTTTTATGCATCTGTAGAAAATGTACGAGCTCCAGATATGGGTGTTTCCTGTATAATGCAAGGCAAAATCCAATCACCTCTTTTTATAAGTTCAATTCCATAGCTTTTGGGATATTTGCTGTTAATCTCTCCCAAAAAAATTGCTTTGTGGTTTCTCCTGAATTTTCTGTTCTCTCTGCTGGAGCTGTTCTATCACCCTGAGCAGCCTTTGTTTATTCCAATAGGCATTTGGTTATTTAATTGCTCTGAGAAGGGCTTTCTTCTATGATGGCAGGAATGGTCTGAACTGAATTTGCTGTAGGGGCCTGCATGAGGCCTCTCTGGGAGTTTCCAGAGGGCTGAGGCAAAGGATTACCTTGTCTGTCCCTTGTTGATCTACATTGGTTGGTCTAATTTTTACCCTTACCAGACCTTCTGCATAATCTAGAAGGGAGGGGCATTCTGTTGCTATTGTTCCTCGAATAAACATTCTTTCTAGGAATGTCCTGTTTACACTCCCTTTTCAAATTGCCTTGTTTACCACAACCAAAACATCTGACATTTTCCCTCAAAACTTTTGATATAATCTCTCCTATGCATATATCATCATGGTCATGAGACTCAATATTGTGTCCCTGATCCAATCCTTCAAGGGTGCCAATCTTGCCTTTAATGGCCTGATTATTCTTTTGCATGCAGCATTCACATTCTCAAAGGCCAAAGATTCAATTATTATCTGTCTAGCTTCTGAATTTGGTATCATTCTATTTACTGCTGAAGACAGGCTTTGTAAGAAATCTGTGAAGGTTTCTCTGGGGTCCTGTATAACTTTTTTGAATGATTTGATTTTTTTCCTGCTTCCTCAATTCTGTCCCATGCATTCATGGCTGCCATGCAGCATAGAATTAGGGTTTGGTTATCATATAAACATTGTCTTTTTATATCCACATATTTGCCTTCTCCAAGAAGCTGATCCTGGGAAATTTCCACACCTCTAGTTCTACATTGGTGTTCTATCATTTTAGCCTCCTCCTTAAACTAAATTTTTCACTGTAAATGTAGACTGGCCTCTAGCACCACTGCAACCAATTCCTTCCAGTCCTGAGGAATAATCCTATTACAAGTTGACCACAAGTTTAACATTTGCTTTACAAATGGAGAATGCATGAGATATGATACTATAGCTTCCTTAAATTTCCTTAAATCTAACATTTCCACTGGAGTCCAATTTTCTTGTACATGCCCTTGAGCATAGTTCTTGTAAGGTTACCAAATAGATTAAGTTTGGTTTTTTGAAAATAGGCTGTCTCTCTGTAACTGTATAATTCACTCCTGAAATAATTTCACCTTTATATTCTTCTGTATGGGTCTGAATTTCTCTATTGGTCATTTTAACAGGTTTTTCTAAAGTCAATCTGGAGTTAGTTTCACCATTGAATTTTACTGTCTGGGTGTGAATTTCTCTATGATTCATTTTAACAGGTTTTTCTAAAACTTTTATCTTGGCACTTAAGTTGACCAACCTTTTAAAAACTAATATAAGGATAATTAAACAAATAGTATTCATAATTGATGTTATACATATCCCATGAACATTAATTATCCTCTCATTTAATTGTTCCATTTTTAGACTGCCTAATGTGTTATCAAACAAAGACTAATTTCCTTCCATTGTAAAAATGTTTCCCATTTTTTAATGTGAGGAAAATTCTCTTTAAACTAGTTTTTCCCTTTAAGATATCTTAATTGACCTATCAAGTCTGTGTAGAATAGTAGAAGTCTGAGGGTATTTCAAAGCAGCTACTTAGCATAGTGGCAGTACAAAACGGGAATCAAGAGAGATATAGATAGATAGATAGATAGATAGATAGATAGATGATAGATAGATAGATAGATAGATAGATAGATAGATAGATAGACTACAACCTACCAGGAGAAAAAAAAAAAGCAAAGAAAGCCCAGCCACGTGCTCTGGCCTGAGCCATATTGGGCCTGAGCCAGGGGCTCTGTAAACCTGCAAGCAGTCTGGCTGCTTGCAGCTACATATGGCCCCTTGCAGCTCTGGAGCACTCCAGCTTTGCTGGAGCACACAAGGCCTTAGCCAAGTGACTTTTTTATGAGTTCCTGCCCCACAGTTGGACGCCAAATGTAGCCAAATTTCTAAGCTGTCTTATTAAATAAGAAACACAGAGCCAAATATAGGAGTGAAAGCCTTAGAGATCAGGGAAATAGTGAGAGCCATTAACCAACCTTACCTCACCAGCTCTGCAGTTTCCAAAAGTACCAAGACTTCCTGTCTACCCAGGCTTTTGCTGCCTTGCTGTTCTGCCCTCTCTTTGGCTAGCTAGCCCAGATACCTGACTTCCTTGTCATTACCTGTCTGTACAGACCTCCAGGTCTCTATGATTCGTATTGGGATTAAAGGCCTGTGTCTCCACGCTTGGCTCTGTGCCCTAGTATGTCCTTGAACATATAGAGACCCTGACTGATAAGTGATAGGATTGAGGGCATGTGCTACCACTGCCTGACTTTTGTGTTTACCTTAAAGTGGCTTGATGTTTCCTCTGATCTCGAGGCAAAATTCATTTATTAACATACAAATAAAATATCACCACATTTCAGCACATATAAAATATCACCACACAAAACCATAGGTAAAACTCACACAGAAGAAAAATTTACCTTATCTCAACTCTAAAAATCATTTGTGAATATCTTCACTTCCAACTGGTAGATTATAAATTAACTAGACTATGTGTAGTAATTTATATTAGAGTTCCTTAAATGTGTATCTCCTTTAATCCCATGACTTCATGCATAAAATGTCTTTCTAAGTATGTTCTAAAGTATATCCCATGTAGTTTTTAAACTAAGAACAAAATATTGTAAACGACTGAAATTTCAACAAAGAGGGGTTACCTAATTAGCATAATTAATATATATAATATAAATATAAATATATATAGAATATAAAGGTGAAATTATTTCAGGAGTGAATTATACAGTTACAGAGAGACAGCCTATTTTCAAAAAACCAAACTTAATCTATTTGGTAACCTTACAAGAACTATGCTCAAGGGCATGTACAAGAAAATTGGACTCCAGTGGAAATGTTAGATTTAAGGAAATTTAAGGAAGCTATAGTATCATATCTCATGCATTCTCCATTTGTAAAGCAAAATGTTAAACTTGTGGTCAACTTGTAATTAATAGAAGTGATTACTAATTATATATGGCTTTAAAATTTTTGTAGATCAATATTTATAAAATGAAAAAATGCTTATTATTTATTACAAAAGAATTAGAAACATGGTGTAAATTGGTGTGGTAGTATATGGCTATAATCTCAGCTTTGAAGAGCCTGAACCAAGAGGACTGTGAATTTGAGACTAGCTTGGGCTACATAGTAAGTATGATACAACAACTGTCTCAAAACAAACAACCAAACAAAAACCCCAAACTATCAAAAACTTCAAACAAAACCCAAAAAAATAAGAAATCCTGAGTGTGGAGCTCAGTGCTAGGGTATTTACTGAGTATGCTCAATATTAGATTTGGTATCCCAGCAACATTAAAATGTCAGCAATAAGACCACTATGTAGGAAATGACACCAGTGTTACCCGTAAACATTATCTATGAATAAAAAGCTAAAAGTTAATACCAACAGTTTCACAGTGGAAATGTGAGCACTTCAAAGTATCCTACACTTAGCTGTAATAAGCATAATTCAAAAAAATATTTTCGTCATACAATTTCCTCTTTTTACTTTGGTCAAGAGGAGGGGCAGAAAATCATGAGCTCAAGTATCATTCAAGAGGCGATTCAGTTCTGCCTTTTCTCTTGGAGCCTCTGACGGATATAAACCAAGGAACGCCAACTTCTCCCCCAACTGGGGATCAGTTCTCTCCACCAGAATCGACTCCTGGAAGAGACACAGGTAACAACTGCTTTTATTATTTTTCTATCACATGATTATATATACTCTAGAGAATTTCAGATGGTGTGAGGTGAGAGTGGGATTACTGGGGAAGCCTTGTTGGTTCTGTTAGAGCTGATTGACTCTGGCAGCATGAGAAAACTGGAGTTTGGCATTGTTTATTTTCTTTCTGATTGTGCTGTGACTTCTGCTGTGTGCTAAGAAAGTAAGGTAGAGTTCATTACTCTTTAACTGAGTCAAATGTTTATATATAATTCATCTTGAAGGAGCCATAGGAGTGTAGTGGGTAGCCATTCCAGCTTGGATCTGGAAGCTCCAACCCCCATTGAGACTCTGGCAACTGTCACGTCTATGAGGCGGGGCGAGGGGAGGTGCTGGAAACCTGAGAGCTGGATGGGCAAGGCTCGCTCTGGGCGCTCTCTCTGCGCCTGGACCCTGGATAGTGGAGATTGATTGTGCAGAGCTCCAGAGAACACCGCTGGATTGCGATACACTTTCCCCAGACCCCCATGACCTATCCATTCCTTCATTTGTAAGTCATCCACTAAATAAATCTTCCTTTTAACTACGTGGAGTGGCCTTTATAATTTTCCCCAATATCTGGCGCCCAACGTGGGGCAAATTCCAAAGGTCTGGGCGGCTCCTGCCCTCAGCCTCCTCCCCGGCTGGCGAGTACCTAAACCCACCTGCAAAGTTCCATATAACCAGTCCATTCCCGAAAAGGGGAGCAGCTAGTCCGGTCTCAGCTCCCTAGCTTAGCCCCGAGACCAGTGAAAAACCGCTGCGAGTGAGGTATCCGCCCCCGGCTCCCGGCCATCCCGCCATCTGCCTCCAGCTGCCGCCAGCCAAGGTCGCCAGCAGGCCCTGCTTTGGAGCTGTGCCAGCACCGCCTGCTGGTTGAAAAGCGCTACTACACCCCCCATACCACAGAAAGGTAAGATAAGCAAACCAGCATTTTATTTCAAGTAAAAGTACTTGATAATTTTACATCTTAAAATTGACTAACAAATTTTGAGTAATTCTTGTAATATGGCTGACAACATTACCTCACAAGAATTTAAAAACCTTTTTGCCTGTATGATGAATGACATTCTCCTGGAAATATATGACCTTCCTCAGGCATATTTGGCCTGTACCATTTTGACATTCATCGTAATAATTCACACAGTGTTCAAACACTGATTTAATAATAAGAACAAAGATGAGTCATTATTGGGACTGATACAGGCTTTAAAAGATAGCAATGAAGACTTACAGAAAAAGAATCTCTTTCTGGAATCTGCTTTCAAAGATAGCAATGAAGGCTTACAGAAAAGGATTCTCTTTCTGGAATCTGCTTTAAAAGATAGCAATGAAGACTTACAGAAAAAGAATCTCTTTCTGGAATCTGCTTTAAAAGATAACAATGAAGGCTTACAGAAAAAGATTCTCTTTCTGGAATCTGCCTTCAAAGATAGCAATGAAGGCTTACAGAAAAAGAATCTCTTTCTGGAATCTGCCTTCAAAGATAGCAATGAGGGCTTACAAAAAAAGATTCTCTTCCTGGAATCTGCCTTCAAAGATAATAATAAAGGCTTACAGAAAGAGATTCTCTTTCTGGGATCTGCTTTAAAAGATAACAATGAAGACTTACATAAAAAGAGTCTCTTTCTGGAATCTGCCTTCAAAGATAGCAGTGAGGGCTTACAGAAAAAGATTCTCTTTCTGGAATCTGCTTTAAGAGATGGCAATGAAGACTTACAGAAGAAGAATCTCTTTCTGGAATCTGCCTTCAAAGATAGCAGTGAGGGCTTACAGAAAAAGATTCTCTTTCTGGAATCTGCTTTAAGAGATGGCAAGGAAGACTTACAGAAAGAGATTCTCTTTCTAGAATCTGCTTTCAAAGATAGCAATGAAGGCTTACAGAAAAAGATTCTCTTTCTGGAATCTGCTTTAAAAGATAGTAATGAAGGCTTACAGAAAAAGATTCTTTCTCTAGAATCTGCTAATCAGGATTTACAAAACAGGCTTGTACCCAAAATTGATTTCATTGATAATAAATATGAATATCTAATGGATAGAACACTAACTCTCCAGAGTGAAGTTATGGCTACTCAGACATTGCATAAGGAAGAAAGATTATCATTAATTGATAAAATAAGGTGTCCAGGCTGCCAGCTGTCTTGGTCTACTCTTGCAAGATTCCCGAAGTTGCTTGCATCCGTCTACCATTTCTCAGGTACCATTATGTTCCTTCTCAGGTCTTTGATGGGATTGAAGACTAGCAGTTATAGTTACAACTTAGTATATATAATATCTTAGATAGAACATATTAAGTATTAGATTCAGGTTCTTTAGGATAGGACACCTTTGAATGATCTTTATAACATGCCGTTTACCTATGCTCTATACTTCTCTGGATTTTAAAATGTGTTTCTTGCTTGATATTGTTTGCATTGGTTGTAGTTACATCTTATCTAGGTCATTATCCCTCATTATTTCTGGACAATATTTGATAACCATTCCTTTGTATATAGTCTTGTATTAGTTTAGAACCTTCTTATTTAGACAAAAAGGGGGAGATGCAGTGGGTAGCCATTCCAGCTTGGATCTGGAAGCTCCAACCCCCATTGAGACTCTGGCAAATGTCACGCCTACAAGGCGGGGCGAGGGGAGGTGCTGGAAACCTGAGAGCTGGATGGGCAAGGCTCGCTCTGGGCGCTCTCTCTGCGCCCGGACCCTGGATAGTGGAGATTGATTGTGCAGAGCTCCAGAGAACACCGCTGGATTGCGATACACTTTCCCCAGACCCCCGCGACCTATCCATTCCTTCATTTGTAAGTCATCCACTAAATAAATCTTCCTTTTAACTACGTGGAGTGGCCTTTATAATTTTCCCCAATAATAGGAGTCAGGTAAGATGGGTAAGTGTGTAAAAATACTTGCTACACAAGCCTGACTGACCATCTGAGTTTTATCCCTGAAACCCACATAAAGGTGGAATGAGAGGACTCACCTCACTCGGTACAGTTGTCCTCCGGGCACATGTGAACCATGGTACAGACACAACCTTATGATCAGTAATAATAATTTAAGAAACAAATTATCTAATGGAAAGCTTCCTTTTTCTTAAGAAATTAGGGAAAATAAGAATAATTCCAGAAATCTTCATAAAATTAAAAAACTAGAGAAGACTCAATCCATGTACTTTTTGTTTTTCATATTGTCTGTTGGCCACAATCTCAGTTATCAATGTAAGGGGCAAGGTGAGTTACAAATATTTACTATTGAATAATAATAATTATATATATATGTATATATAGGGTCTTTAATTGGCATTAATCAATGACTGATTAGTGATCAAATTAATTTTCATGTAAGCTCCTCTGGCAATATCATATTCTAGAAAATAATATGTGAAGTGATCTTTGATGTGAAATAATTTGAGATTAAACCTTCAGGTTGTATCCTGCTATGCCCCTCTCTGTTGCTCCCACACCCCACCCCTGCAATACCTCTTTCTACCTTCCTGGTTGCTGCAGTTACTCCAGGTTATGTAGCATGTCTGAGGACTTGGAGCCAGGAACCTCAGATGCGAGAGAACATGTGGCCGTTGTCTCTCTGGGTATGTTTTCCCACACTGTAGGATCTTTTCAAGTTACATCCATTTACCAGGCCTGACCACGGAGAAGAATGTGTAGGCTGTGGCTGGATGGAGAGGTTGGACATCTCAGGTGTTTAGGTTTAACCCAAGAAATATTTATATGTCTTAGAGCTCAAAATTTTAATCATCTCCTATATTAATATTCAAATGTTCTTTTTAATGTGGTATGTGGGAAACCCGGATAGACATATATAATTGAAAAGACTGCAAGAACATTTTATATTCATGTGTTTATCAAAATGCATAATTTTAAAGCAAAGACTTTTGTTTATTGAGAAATCTTGGAACTTTTGTTATTTGAATTGATAGTTTAAAAGTGTTTCAATGATTTGTGGTGGTAGCAATTTTGCCTAACCATTTTTATATATTTGGAATATTTTGAATAAACAGGCTTTTTCAATATTGCAATGACTTATGAGTATATTTTAGATTATTTCCATATTTCCTAATAATAATTGCTGTGACCATTAGAAGTATATATGACAAAAATCTTCAAAGACTTCTCACTTCTAGTGGAAATCAGGGTCAGTTCATGTGCTTTAGTGTGTTTGGGTCATTAAGGGAGTTTATCAGACCGCCTTGCCTTCCCACCCCACTGCAGCATCAGATCTAGGTACCTTCCTAAAGGTGAACATTTTAACTTCTTCTTTAGATATCATTCAAAGTTGGATTTTAAAAAAGAACATAATTCACTTACTCCCAAGATGAATGATGAGGAGGTTACTTACACAACTGTGAGATTCCATAAATCTTCAGGGTTGCAGAATGGAGGAAGGTCTGATGAGACTCAAGGGCCCAGAGAAGCTGGCCATAGAAGTAAGTGCTTTAAGTGTCTAAATTCATCTGTTTTTATGCATTATAACTTTTGACATTTGAAAACAATATTCTACTGCCTTCTATCAAAAACTATAACCTTCCATTTCAACTGGGCTTGGTGATGCACAGGGATGTGAAGCAGATAAATGAAGATGAATAAGAGAGTAATCATGTACAAATTGTTCAAAAATAAGTTTAAAAATTAGGTAATCGTTTTTAAAAGGAAATGAAAACAATAACTCTATTTCTAACTGTTAGCTGGTAACAGAGAAAGCCAGATCGGTAGAGTAGAACAATAGAAGTTTATGAGAAAAAATTTCTTGAGAATTGATGAGTGACAAATAAATACATTCTGTCAAGTTGAAAACACCATTAGAAGGTTTTTATTATTTAGTCTATGCAAGAAGAATTCTGAAACCTTTAAAACTGAAAAACTAGGGTCTGAAGAAACACCAAATGTTCTAGAGAAATGAAATTTTAATGAAATACAAAGTATGCATTAGAAACAATACTTTCTCTTTAGCAAAAGGTGTTTTAATTGTCTTAAATATTTCCAACATCTAATGCAATGAAACAGCAAAAGTAGTTCATCAGAGAAGGAAATCTTTTCCTGGGAAGAAGCTGCAGAGGAAGAGAGAGGATGAGAGAGGGTAGTGGGGATGGGGTGACTAAAATACATTATGCATTTGCAGAAATGCTAAAGAACAATTAACTTTATTAACAAAAACGAGGAAATCTCACTTTTCTATTCTCTTTTTCTGCTTTCTCTGCATGAACTATAACAGCTGAACTCTAAGCTGAGAACTTTAACTTCTTTGACACAGTGATAATCAGGATTGGCTTTCAGATTCTCAGCACCTCAGATTCACAAAGATGTTTAGTATTGTCTAGAAAAAAAATGGAACTTATGGAAAAAAGAGGGAGTTGACTTCTAGGCCCCAGAATGGATGGGCATGTATGCAAGTCAGCTCCAGAATAGCCACTGTTCCCTATATTTCTCAAAAATATCCGTTCCTCTTCCCTTCCTCCTCATCCTCAGTACTCTATCTTGGTGGACTGCACACTCCAGTTTGGGATCATCTACCTGGACTGTGTCTGTGCCTCCAGTGCTTTCTGAAGGATGCACTTTTGATCCTGTAGAACTGGGTGAGGGGCCTGTGCCTGTCATAAGGCTAATTTTAGGCTGAGTCAAGAGGATTGAGAATGTAAGGCTAAAGGTTAAAAAAAAGCTTGTAATCCTTTGAAACTTCACACATGTAGGATTTCTACAGTGGGTGCATTTTAGGCCGAAATCTACAAATTTTGAAATCACGTGTTTAGTCAGCTTGTATGATGGACTTCTGTAAAACTGTCAGAGACCAATATCTCCTCGTTTCCATGCTACACAAAATTATAAGTAGTGTTGGGATGTGCTCTTTTTATGGTGATCATATTCTTGCTTTGTTTTTTGTTTGTTGGCTTGTTTTGATTTAAGAGTGTTCAGTTCCTTGGCACCTCATTGCAATACCCCTGGGAGTCCTTTGTTCCATTCTGCTGGTGATAGGTGCAGTGTTGGTGAAACAGGGTGAGTAACTGGTATACATCTTCTTTGCCTTTCTGCCTAAATAATAAATTTATAAACAAATTATGTAGCTAACACCCTTATCCATTGTTCTGCCTATAATCAGGGGAATGTGCCAGATAGCTCTGGACTACGTTTTCGTTTTTTTGTTTTGTTTTTGCCTGACATACTACAGTGTCCTAGTCTCATACATACCTATTCTCTTAACTCTGGGGCTGTAGGAAGCTGCTTTGTTCTGTCTCATTCTTGGTATTGTTCCTCTTGAGGACTTGATGATAGTCTGCTTTCTGAGCTTAAGTGATTGTGAATAGTATGTAATATTCTGTGAGACACAGCTGTGCCAAAGAAATGATGACATTCTTTTCATTTTTCTTGGTGTTTATTAAGGACATGGATAAGTGAAAAGTCTTCATCTGTACAGAGACATTAAAGCTTAAGCTTTATTGGATTCCTTTAATTTTGTATAGAAAATCACTCCCAGGCTATGTAAAAACATGACTACATATCTGGATATTTTGCTTTCCCTCTGGTTCAATGGGAATTGTGCCATTTCTTAATGTTTCTTAGTTCACATTTTCATGCTGTGTTAAGTATTTACTAAATGTTTTACTTCGGTATTTATTTGAAAGTTTTGTGTTGTAGAAAATTAAATAATTAGAAGTTGTGGTACATCCACCATAATTTTATTCAGCTGTATTGTTTACTTTACATTAAAGTTACCCCAATAGAGAGAAATTTGTGTTTCCATTCCTATAGTTAATTCATTGTATTGTAATTTTCTAAATGTCAAAGTACCAGTTAAAGTAGTAATGTGTTGGTTGTCAACTTGGGCTTTCTCTGTTATCTTAAATTTCAATATTTACTCCTTATGAGCATTTTCTGTGTTATATCTGTTGCTAATTTTAGTTTTTCAGTATAGTCAAGAAAAACGTGAATTGCAGAAAACTCTAAATAATCTCCATCAAGAGTACAGCACCATGCAAAATGAGAGCTACTTAAGGGAAGAAATGTTAAGAAATAAGTCTAAACAGTATGATGCCCTCAAAGACCATCTGGCCTCTCTCAACAGAAAAGAGAACAGACGCTATGGGGAAACTAATGTTTTAGATTGCATACAGCGCACAGGTGAGGAGAGGATCTTGAGTAAAGAATTGCATTATTCTGCATTGTTTCTTTCCCAGAAGATTTGAAGTCCAAGTAGTAGCTTACAATGCTGGTGATCTGTGGGTTAATGGCTTGGGGTTTCTGTATCTCATAGAGGCTCCTGGAACCCCAGAAATCTCTGTTTGAATTAAGAGAATCTTATAGCTTTTAGAACTCAGTGGCTGTTCTAGCTCCAAAGGGATGGAATTTCAAATCAGCACAGCTGAAAATTCAGGTTCTTTTGGTCTATGGGCAAATTTGAATCTCCAAACATTTTGCTGAGAGAAAATGGAAGTTTCTAGCTGAGTGGATTTTCCAAATTCTTAGGTTTAAATAGACTTAT
The DNA here is from genome assembly GCF_004664715.2 of Peromyscus leucopus. Lineage (NCBI taxonomy): Eukaryota > Metazoa > Chordata > Mammalia > Rodentia > Cricetidae > Peromyscus > Peromyscus leucopus. Next base: position 140,981,069 of record NC_051065.1, read on the forward strand.
AGAATTCATATAGATAGAGTCATAAAAATGTGTGTGTGTGTGTGTGTGTGTGTGTGTGTGTGTGTGTGTGTGTGAATATGTTTTCCTTCTGCCTTGGTATGAGAGAGTTGGCTTATTTGTGACTATGGTGCAGCTCCCTGCAGCACATTCTGGAGCTTCAAAACGGTGTCCACACTTGTGTAACTGTCATTGACACAGTGAATGAGTCCACAAAGATGAAAATATCAAGCTTTACAAAGAACCTTTCTTACCATATATTGTGACTGGTTAACTTTAATGACACAGTTTTTCATTCTTCAATAAATATTTTTTAGAATTTAGAGTTTACAAAGAGCTTTTGCATATGATTTCACCACACTATGATTGGGGTTAACAATCATTATTATGTAAGGATTTATGGTATCTTTAAAACTGCTGTATTATAAAATATGTAATAGGAAAAGAAAAAGTACTATTTTTTTGAAATATTCCAGACCCATGAAAAATATTTTGTGTTATTATTTTAAAATTACTTTATCATCTGTAAATGGTAGAATATTGCTGGAGTACCTATCCTTAGGAGGCTGAGACAGCATGATTATAAATTTGAGGACAATCTGGACAGCTCAGCAAATTCCAGGCTAGCCTGAGATACACAATGATACCTCTTCACAGGAAAACAAAAGTTGGAGATAAAATTTGTTAGTAGACCAAGACCTTCCCCTGCCCCTCCCTAAACAAAATAATCACATTGAGATGTTATTGCTACACAACTGCACATATTTTAATGTATGCAACTTGACGTGTTTGGGTATGTGGGCATACGGTTGAAGGCATCCATATAATTAGGAGAGTAGAATGACACCTTCAAAAGCTCCCTCATGTGTCTCTTATTTATCTTAAGGTAAGAGCTTCTAACACAGACCACAGCACAACCTTAAGTGCACAGTATGTGAGGATGAACTGGGATACAGTGCATTACTGCAGGCCTAGAATTCCATCATCCTTGTAACTGCCTCTGTGCAGCAAGTGTTTGTTCCCCATACTCCAGCTCTGGTATCTCACAACCCTCTGCTTCTTAGTGTTGGGTTGTGTTAAGTACCTTTTCTCAGTTGAGTCATAAAGGTATGGAACACCATCCTTGAGTTCATGCATGTCTGCCACTTAGTTGATCATCTCTCTTTTGGGGCATTGAGATGCAAGACGTGGTTTAATTCTGCAGTGCAGGCTGTATTAGAGTCTACTTTATAGCCAAGGATGGCATGGAAGTTACCACTTAGCCTATGCTAGCTTCAAACTGGTGGTGATCCTCCCATCTTACTCTGTGTAGTGCTCAGGCTATAGGTATAAACTATCGTGCCCAGGCAATTTCCTTCACTTTAAAGTATAAATAGCATATCTTTGTGTGCATGTGCTACATTTTTTTTCTACTGATGTCCACATCAGCTGTTTCTGTATATCCACTGTTATAAACAACACTGCATAGAGCATTGACGTACTGGGATCTGTCAACATTATAGAATTTCAATTTCTTTGAGCTCTGAAATTTTACTTAGTTATAGATGTTTAATTAAAAAGTGCTCTAATAACAGAATACTAGAAATTAAGGATTTTCATCATTCCTTTTTCTTTTGTAGGCACAAATGTTGAAGGACACTGGTTCTGCTATGACGTAAAATGTTATTTCATCATGGACAATAAACACTGGAGTGGATGTAATCAGACCTGCCAGGGCTGCAGCTTATCCCTTTTGAAGATAGATGATTACAATGAACTGGTACCATAGACACTTACATGCTTCTTTACTCTTAGACTCTGTCTCTAACCCTTGGATAGTGAGATGCTGAGCCCGGGTAGGTTCACTGAAAGAGAGACCTCTAAGTGTTGTACATGGTTTGCCTGTAACGTGAGCTGAAACTGCGCAGTAAGAGTATCCTAAGCTACTCCTTCCTGCTCCCGGCTTAGGGTCAGGACACAGGGTCTGTTATGAGAAGACTCATTAAAGAAACAGCCATGTCTTTGTAATCTCCTCTCTCTTAGGAGTCTGCAAGAGAGTCCCTCAGAGGAGCATGTTTTCCTGGAATAAGTTTAAACCTTTGATACAGTACATCCTGTGAGTGACAGTTATGTATCTCCATAGAGTGCCAACTCCACCCAGAGAGGCCAATGTCTAGGGTTTGCTCTTTGGAACCTGGAAGTGAGACTTCCTGAGATATGTAATTGGATGACAATAGAGAAAGTAACTGACCTCTGGGCCAGTTTGAAAAATGGAAATACATGAGATCCGTAGAATTAAGTAGTTTTACCAGTTAGCTCCAATGTGATTGTCATTGAAACTGTCCATAATCTTTACTTCATACTTTTTTATGTTTTTAAAAATAGATGTCTATTTTTAGAAATGAGTAATTAAAAGAAAACAAAGGTGCCAAGATGCTGACATTTTCTTTTTAAATTATTACTAACAAAATCTCTTTTAATATGAAGACTATGTTTTTTCTAGAGAAAAGTATAGATGTAACCAACCATCCCACCAAATAAGAAACACAGAAACAATGCGAAAGAGAAAGCCGAGAGGTCAGAGCTCAGAGCCAAAATCTCACCCTTCCGCCTGCGGTGTCCCAGCCTCCCGAATGAGAGCCCTATTTCCTGACTGTTCGTCTATTTAAAGAGACAGAACAAGCCACAGCTATCTCACCTCACCAGTTCCTCAGCTGGTCCTGTTTCCTCAGACTGGAAGCTTCTGTGTCCTCATCCCAATAGCTCTCAGCTGAACTGTGTTGCTCCAAAGCCTGAAAGCTTAACCAGCCAAATGCTTCTAGTTTCTGGGTCTCACGCCTTATATATCTTTTTGCTTTATATCACCACTCCCTGGGATTAAAGGCTGGTTTTCTGGGATTAAAGGAGTGTGTCACCACCATGCTTGGCTATTTCCAATGTGGCCTTGAACTCACAGAGATCCAGAGGGATTTCTATCTCTGGAATGCTAGGATTAAAGGCGTGTACCACCACTGCCACACTCTTGCTATAGCTCTAATAGCTCTGACCCCCGGGCAACTTTATTTATTAACGTACAATCAAAATCACATTTCAGTATAATTAAATTACCACCACATTTTTAACTGCAGAAAGGGAAGAAAAAAAAAAGAGGGACTAAAGAAAAAGGACAAATGAACAGGGATAAAGGCCGGTGTTATGAATATATATATATATATATATATATATATATATATATATATATATATACTAAAAAGACAAAGTCCCTTAACCAAGAGGCGCTCCAATAAAGTGTGATCTGAGAAGAATCCTCGCGTGGTGGTAAAGAGGATTCAGAACTCAACACACGGAGCGGTGACGTCGGTAAGTTCTCTAGGAACGGTGACGTCGGTAAACGCCCCACAGTTCCTAATTCTCTCTCTCAAATGAGCGGCAGCCGCCGGTTTGAGTTACTGGCGGGTTCCTGGCGTGTGCATTTAACCTGCAGTAAGGCGGAAATGAGGCCTCTGCAAGTGGCACATTAAGCTGTGTGGTGGATTTAGCCTTTGCTAGTTACAAAACAAAAAAGGTTTCTGGGCTACACGCTGCTTGGATTAAAGCACAGACCCACGATGGCTCCCAGAGCTGGTGGAAAACGGACCACCGCCATGTTGGGAAGCTGAGGTGGGCGGAGTCAGCAGCCATAGCACCATTTCAGCTTACAAATGCTGCAGTTTAAAGCAATAGATTCACAATAAGACAGATTCAGATGGAACAAGACTTTAAATGCTTTACAATGTGTGTAAAAATGTACATAGGCTTGGAAGAGAGAGGAAAAGGAACATAGACAGTTATATAAAGAAATAGAAAGTTTAAAAAAATAAAGTCTTTAAAGAGAAAGTAAAAGTAATATAAAAAATAAGCCATGTAAAGATGGATATCACACAGAGAGTCTGGATTATATTGTCTTTGGGATTTTTAACTGCAGAAAGACATTTGATTGTAAAGACTGCTCAGTCAAATCAATGTGTATATTTTAAAGGTATTTCAATTTTGAAATTTATGTCTAAGGATGTTTTACTTTGGAAAGGAGACTCTGCTTTTTTCTCTACAGAAAGCCAGAGGCTATGGATTTGTTCCAGATTAAGATACATCAGGTTTGACCAGCCAAGACCCCCTGAAGGTCTCTGATGACACCATGGCCCAGATGATTCAACATCCAGAATTGTTTCAAGGCAACTGGCTCAGACGATACAGCCTCACGGACTACTCCATGATCCTTAAATATTCTTTGCATCCCCATAAGATACAGCGCCCCCCTCCAGCAGGAAGTAGTTAAGAGAAGCTACGCCCAAATTCCCAAATATACCAAGCTGGCTTTGGAGGTGTGTAAAAGTTAAAACCTTCCTTTTAAAAAAAAAAGAAAAGGGGAAGTGCTGTGGGATGATTTGTATGTCCTGTGGGAGCCCTTCTTGGGTTCCTTGTGGCGTTACCCAGCAGGTCCGTATAGAGGATGATTAGGACCATGGGCCTGAGTGCAGGTGTTTGAGATGGTCTGAACTTGGCTGTGCTGGGGGATGGTCTGTATGTCAAGTTGCTCTGATTGGTCAATAAATAAAACCTGATCGGCCGTGGCTAGGCAGGAAAGATAGGCGGGACTAACAGAGAGGAGAAATAAAAGGACAGAAAGGCAGAAGGAGACGCTGCAGCCACCGCAATGACCAGAGACACTGCAGTCGCTGCCATGACCAGCAGCATGTGAAGACGCCGATAAGCCACCAGCCACGGGGCGAGGTATAGAGTAGTAATAAGCTCATAAGAAGTAAAGATACTAGTTGTGTATAAGAAGCAAGAATGGGTTACTTAAAGATATAAGAAAAGTTAGCAAGAATGGGTTACTTAAAGATATAAGAAAAGTTAGCAAGAAGTCTGCCACGGCCATACAGTTTGTAAAGCAATATAAGTCTCTGTGTTTACTTGGTTGGGTCTGAGCGGCTGTGGGACTGGCGGGTGACAAAGATTTGTCCTGACTGTGGGCAAGGCAGGAAAACTCTAGCAACAGAAAAGGTTGAATGATCAGCTTGAAACCTTTGTTACTGAGAACATGGTACAAAATTCATACACCAGTTCAATGCATGTATAAAAAGTTATAACATAAAAAATTTTAAAGTCAAGTAATAATGTAAATTGCCTTTTGATATAGTAATCGTAATTAAATTTAAACCCATATTTTAAAATATATTCAGGTATTTAATAGACATCATGCCACTTGCATGTCACATGTAAGACACTAAAGTTTTCCAAATATCTGTCCCTTTCCTCCTCAATTTCTGTCACTTTCAGGTCTGAACTTGAGAAGAGATTCCTCTCTGGAGCATGGAGCTTAATGCACAGCTTTTCACACATGACTTTGCACCTTAATAAATTTGCTATGAAGACAAGTCATTACTTACCATATGAACACTTCCCACATGCCTCTGTGGTCTTTGGGGATGCACAGTTGAATAATTTCATAGAGTGTCAGAAGTTATTTAATGAACCATGAATGCAGTGTGCTGGTTTTTAGGAGCCACAAGCAGTAGTATTGTGAGCTCCTGGTCAGCTTTGGTTATACAGTGAGACTTGGTCTAAGAAACACAGACACAAATCATTTCATAAACCCAGTATCTCTAGACACTTGCTGTTTTCATTTTAAATAACTCATGTAACTGACATTAGTTTTTACATAAATGAGCTACTAGTGAGAAATCACTTTAAAAATGAACTTGGAGGGACTGAAGGGCTGGAGGACAGGACAGCAGAGAAATGATATAAGAATAGCTGGGAGCTGCTATGTTGTTCTTTTCTCACCAAACCATAGGAAATTTATCATTAGATGTGTCTTTTCTCTTACAGAAGTTCCTAAATTCCCGGCTTACTAAAAACAGTTACTGGATTGGATTAAAATATGATGAGAGGAGTCAGAAATGGCAATGGATTGGCGATGGCCCATCTAAAGTGTGAGTTTCCTGAACCCTCACACTCTAGAATTGGTGCACTGTTGAGAGGATAGTGTGCAAAGGCTTTTTTTCTCATTTCACAGTGCTTTCCTCATTTTCAGTGGAGTTCAGGGCTAAGGACAAGATGCATAAGACAGTGTTTGAGCAAGTCCTAGATTGTCAAATGTTAATGGACTGGACATTGTTAATGTAAATCTTGACTGTATGTGTTGTATATACTTATTGTATATAGTTTTTCTTATATTACTTATATCCTTCTTTTATTATTTTAGACAAAAATGGGAAATGTAGTGATATATTGTTTACCCTAATAAACTTGCATGAAGATCAGAGGACAGAGACAGCCAGTAGATTAGACATAGAGGTCAGGAAGTGGTGGTACACATCTTCAATCCCAACACTTGAGATCTCATGCCTTTGCTTCGGAAGCACACATGCCTTTAATCCCAGGAAGTAATTTGGCAGACAGAGAAAGGTATATAAAGTGTGAGGAAACAGGAACTTACTCTCTTTAAGCTCAGGATTTCATAGAGATAAGAACTAATGTCTGGCTGCTTTGCTTCTCTGATCTTTTAGCTTTCACCCTGATATCTGGCTCTGGGCTTTTTTTTTTTTTTTTTTTTAATTAAAAGACCATTTAAGATTCAAACAGCAAGTTTGTTTGGTATTCTATAATCTTCTTGTACCTTTATAGGTATGTCCTTTTTAGGATGGAAAAATTTTCTTCTATGATTTTGCTGAATATATTTTCTGGACCTTTGAAGAGGGGTTCTTCTCTCTTTCCTATTCCTATTTTTTTTAAGTTTGTTCTTCTCATAGTGTTCCTGACGTTCTGGATATTTTGTGTTAGGATGTTTTTAGATTAAATATTTTCTTTGACCAATTAATTTGTTCCCTCTATTGTATCTTAAACACCTAAAATTCTCTCTTCCAACTCTTGTGTTGTTAGTGGTGCTTGCATCTCTAATTCCTGTTCCTATATCCAGGTTTTTCATTTCCAGAATTCCCTCAGTTTGTGTTTTCTGTTTCCATTTTCAAGTCTAGAACAGTTTTGTTTGTTTCTGTCAACTGTTTTATTTGTTTCTGTTTTTTTTGTTTGTTTTCTTAACATTCTTTAAGAGATTTATTGATTTCCTCCAATTATTTTATTTGTCTTTTCCTCTGTTTCTTTAAGGGAGTTTTTAATTTTCTCTTTAAGGACCTCTACCATCTTCATTAAGTTATTTTTTCAGTAGTTTTCTTGTGTTTTGGCTGCACTGGAATGTTAAGGTCTTGCTATTGTAGGATATCTGGGTTCTGGTGTTAGCATATTGCCCTTTCTGTTATTGATTGTGTTCTTACACTGGAGTGTAGGCATCTGGATTTGGGATGTTTATAGGTCTAGATGTTGATTCCTGCATTTGTGCTTGTTGGATGGGTGTATTGTCCCTTTGTTTTCTGTTTCATCTCTGGTCTACTGGCTAACTGGCCAAGTGTTTTGATGATTGGAGAGTATTTAGGTGTAGTAGTGAATCTCCACTGGGTTTTTTTGGGCCTTGTGAACCTAGGTCCAGCCTGGCCTCCAGTGAAGCTGAAGTCTTCTTCCTAAGTTGTACACCAGAATATGGAACCCAGGTGAGGGGTTGCTAATCTTCTGACTGGTGTAGACTGTACCTCAGCCTATGGAGTCTGCTGGAGTTGTGGAAAAGGGCTGGCCATGGGAAGAATGATGAGCTGGAGGGTTTTGGTGGAAGAGGGAGTCTTAGGGAGACAAAATCCAGGGGGCATGATGGTAGTCTAGCTAGGAGGCTGGTACTCACTGAATAGACCACTGGTAAGGACTGTACAAGAAGAGCAGTGGAATTCTACCTGAATTGGGAACAGGACCCAGTATCAGTGTTGGTGCTGATGGGGGGTGAAGGCATGGAATGTGCCCTGGGGTATAGGGTCTGGAGACTGGGGCAGCTCGGCTGGAAGGTCTGTCACTCACCTGTTCTTCCAACTGGAGTGTGCTGTACCTGGTCTATGGAGTCTGCTGAAGTTGTGGGGAAGGGCTGGCCACAGGGAGGATGATGATGTGTAGGGATCGGGAGTGGAGTAGGTCTTGGGGAAAAAGAATTCAGGAGGTAATAACAGACAATCTGGGAGGTGGGCCACACACACTCCCTGGTTGACTGGTAGGGACTCCTTTTTTTGTTTGCATTAAAGATTTATGTCAGTTAGGCTTGCCTTGAACTCCTGATCATTCCATCTCCATCTCTCAGGTGCTGGGACCAAAAGAAGGCATGACTGTGCATTTCCTGTCTTTTATTTCTGGAAAGATATCAACCATACTTATTTAACACAAATTACGTGGTAATCCTAGTGTCTGAAGTTCTATGGTTTAATGTACTGTTCTGTGGATGTTGCTCATGATGCCATTTTTTTTATTTACTAAGTTTCTTCTTCAGCTGCTGCAATAACTGTCTGAAGCAATGGTATTCACAGTGGTAACTTTCTCAGGAACCTTTCATTCTGTATCTGGGCAAATGGCAGGTCTGGCTCACTTCTATTCTAAATGTGCCCTGCCAGTGTGGACAGCTAGGTTCCAAATCTTCAGGAATAATTTATTCATTCTCCTTCAAGGACACTCTCAAGTAGGCTATCACAGAGGTAGTCAAAAAGAGAAGACCTTATGTGGTGCATTAATATGTTCAAAGCACATAGATTAGTATTGTTATTAATTTTGGCTTTTATGAAGTATCATTCATACAGGCTAACTCTGCTATTCCTATCTTTACTTTTCAAGGTAGAATAAAACTAGAATTGATGGTGTTTACTATGAATGGCCACAGAGTTAATGCATTTGTTTGTATTATACTGCACCAGACAGAGTGAAATGGGCAGGTAGTAACATGTAGAGTGAGGTACCAGGGACTGAAAGGATGCCTTCTCCCAGGTGAAGGGATCTTTGTAGTCCTTGCCTATGCTGCAGAATTGTTCCCTGTGATGGTGTGATTACTAGGGACAGACCTGAGGCTTCAGAATAGAAGGCCCATGATCAGAAGGTTTCTGTGGTTTCCACAAGCATTTTCTCCAGTGGGAAGATGCAGTAGCTTGGACACCTTTTTCAATGTCAGTTTCTAATGGACCTAGTGAGAAGCTATGATCTTAACCTGTGTTTCTTGAGTAGAGGACTAGGTTCGCTCCAACATGGAGGTAAAGTTAAGAGCTCATGATGCAGAATGTGTACTCCATGTGTGTCTTGTGAATAGTTACTGTCTGCTGGGTCTTTTCTTCTTTGCCCATGTTCAACACATATGCTTTATTTATTGTCCCATAATCATATCTCATTCCCACTGTACCTTACCTGTTCTCTCTATGATCCATGGGCAACTTAGTTTCATTTATCTTCCTCTTTTGTTCCTAGGATAAATCTAAACATTCTATTTCAACCTGGCTTAAATCCAGGGTTGAAGGTAGGTTATCTTTTGTTGAAGATTTATCTGTTTGCCTTCTTAGCCCCATGGAGTTCTCTGTTTTTCATCCCCTTTCTACTGTTCTTTGAACAGATTCTCACCAGGTTAATTTGGTTAAAACTCCTTGTGTTGCTCAGGTCATAACACCTTGTCCTGTTTGCCATGTACATTTATTTATTTTTTAATTTCTTTATTGAAATAAGCATCCTAGGAAATCAACTTTAGTGTAAAATTATCCCTTAGCAATACTGAAAGTTAATTTTACTTGAAGATGAAAAGTTAATAGTGTGGAAGAGATAAAGAGTAGAATTGGGATCAAGAAACTATTTGTCTGTTTACTTTTATTATTTTTTTGTGAATGTATGCATATTTATGTAACCATGTTATAGCACATCTGTAGTGAGAGGGCAATTGAAGGAATCACTTCTCTCCTTCTACTGTGTGGTATCTGAGGGTTAAATTCAGGTTGTCAGGTTTGGTGACAATGGCCTCTACTCACTGAGCCATGTCACTGGCACAAGATCATTTTTTATGAATCTAGAGAAAAAAAATAGTAAAACAAAATTCATTCTATATTCTGTATATTTGGGCAAATAAATTTTGTTTTTAAAATTGTGGTCTACATCAATGTAAGTTTCGAGTTTTAAAAACTGACCATTATGTTTTGTTTTATAGTAATTTGACAACAATGAAATCAATAAAGGAAAGTGGAATCTGTGCATTTCTCAGTTTTGGAGGTATACGTCATGATGACTGTGGCATAAAGCACCCCTGTGTCTGTGAAAGGAGAATGGATAAATTTCCTGAATCAGTTTGCAATATAAAGAAAGAGTAAAAATGGAACATTTTTCATCTTTGTTGGTTTCCTGGGATGATTTGTGTCTACTTAATTACTGAATGTCTTAATCACAGGGCTCAATCAGCCAAGAAAACTGGGTAATAGATGGGAAAGGGAAGAAATTTTCTTCTGAAACCTGACTTAACACAGCAGAAGCCATCTTACTTCTTGTGAACACAGCAGTTTATATCTGGAGAATGGATGCCATTTGTCCCAAGCCTGCAGTATCATTCTCTTTGTTTCCTGGATGACACACAGATCCAAAAACATAACCACGAAAAACAGCACACCCATCTCCTTCTCACTAGGATAATCCATTTCTGTACTCCATTGCTCTCGCATCACAGTTATGAATTAGGATGCAGTTGTGGGTGTCTGTTTGTTAGTTGGTTGGTTAGTATTCATTATTTTTCATATGTAGGAGAATTTATTTTTAAAAATAATTCCTTTGCTGTAAAATATATTTCCAGATTTGATGAATAATTCCAGGCTAGATCAAGGACTTCACACAACCATCCACAGTCCATATATGTTCTCATCCTTGCTCTGTCTCATTGATTTGCTGATAAGTTGAGATCACGTACATACAGTAATAATAAGTGAGGCCAGATGGATGTCATGGCTCAAATTTATAATCTTAGAGATACAGGAGTTTTGGTGCATCCTATATCTGCATAGTAAGTTTGAGGTTACTTGGGCCACACAGTGATACTTTCTCATGAAGCATAATAATAATGATGATGGAAATAATAAAACTAAGCTGCCCATGGACATTTACTAGGGACAATCCATTTCTTTTATAGCATCATACTAAAATAATAAATCTCAAGAAAATTAGTATTGACCAAGTAATATGTTCTACTCCATAACCCATATTCATATTTGTCAATTTTCTGCATCATATCAGTGTCAATATTTCCTCACATTCTCTATCACCATATGAATTCACTTGTAATGTCCTTTAGATCTAAAACTGTTAGTGACTTATGATGTCTGTTTTTGAACCTTGATATTAAAGAAATCAACTTTTACCTTGTATTGTATATGTAACAAAATATATTCACTTTAGGTCATGAGCAATTTGAGTTTTAAAAACTAAGTACTTATCTTCAAAAATCACTGTACAGGCTATTTTTATGTTATCTTAATAAAAGTTAAATACATCTGAGAGGGGGAACCTCAATTGAGAAGGTGCCTCAATAAGATCTGGCTGTAGGCAATCCTGTAGGAGATTTTCTCAATTAGCAATTGTTTGTTCCTGGATACCATAAGAAAGGAGGCTGAGCAAGCCATGGGGAGCTTCCAGTAATGAGCACTCCTACATGGTCTCTTCATCAGCTTCTGCCTCCTGGTTCCTGCCAGATTTTAGTGATTGTTCAGACTTCCTTCAGTGATGGATTGTTAATTGGAATGGTAGCAAAACAATCCCTTTCCTTCCCAAAATGTTTTGGTCATGGTGTTTCATCACAGCAATGGTCCTCCTAACAGAACAATATAACCCTATGAGGTACATTTTCATTTTACCACCCAAAGTGCCTTTCTGCCCCTTGGCCTCCCCACCTGGGCCCAGGTTAGCAGCTATATGTTCTCTTGTACTGTAAATTAGTAAGGCATATTCCACATGCTAAGTACAGATTTGTGATTGGCTCCTTATTTCTTTGTCTCTTTTTGTTATGAATTACCTGTGCTGATGGGTAGAGCCAAGGTGCCCACAGCAGTTGAGAGACAGAGTTGTGTGGGAGACCAGCCCACACATTTATTTACCCCAGGGACTCTTGAGGAATGAGGGATAAGATAGTTAGAAATAAAGGGGAAAGAAATGGAGAGAAAACACAGGATAGACTTGAGTGAGCCTGTATCCTTATCCACCGGCTCAGAACTTTATTGCAAAGGTCTATTTATAACAATGCCAAAGGGTGGAGCAAAAGACCTGCCCCTTGCTAGTTACAGTCAAGTGTAAACCCTTACAAATGCCTGATACTCAAGCCCATGGTCCAGTCAACCTCTTATGCAGTCTCTCTGGGTACAGCCACCAGGAAACCAAGTGGGCTACAACAGAGATGCCATGCAGATAGCTCTCAGTGAAGAGTTTTATTTGGTGGGGCAAAGAGAGGGGGGAGAGAAAGAGGGAGAGAGGGAAGGGGAGGGGTTGAGATATGCACACCTCATGGGAGGAAAGTGGAAGAGAAAGGAGAGAAATAGTAGAGTTTTCAATTAAGAATAGGCACTTGGGGCCGGGCGTTGGTGGCGCACGCCTTTAATCCCAGCACTCGGGAGGCAGAGACAGGCGGATCGCTGTGAGTTCGAGGCCATCCTGGGCTACCAAGTGAGCTCCAGGAAAGGCGCAAAGCTACACAGAGAAACCCTGTCTCGAAAAAACCAAAAAAAAAAAAGAAAAAAAAAAAAAGAATAGAAAAGAATAGGCACTTGGGAGGCAGAGGCAGGCAGATCTCTGTGAGTTCGAGGCCACCCTGGTCTCCAAAGCGAGTTCCAGGAAAGGCGCAAAGCTACACAGAGAAACCCTGTCTCAAAAAACAAAAAACAAAAAGAAGAAGAAGAAGAAGAAGAAGAAGAAGAAGAAGAAGAAGAAGAATAGGCTTTTATTGGCCAGGCGGTGGTGGCACACGCCTTTAATCCCAGCACTCGGTGAGGCAGAGGCAGGCAGATCTCTATGAGTTCGAGGCCAACCTGGTCTCCAAAGCGAGTTCCAGGAAAGGTGCAAAGCTACACAGAGAAACCATGTCTCAAAAAACAACAACAACAAAAAAGAATAGGTTTTTATTGATCGGATTCCCCTTGGTGCAGTGGGGAGGGGCTGGGATCTGCCTTGGCTCAGTGTGCCAGACTCTGCTGACTCAAAAATATTAAATTTTTGAACCCCTAGAGTTATACCTAAAACCAGTCTATCTTGTATCATGAAGTCTGTGAATGAGGCATAGCTATCTGTAACTTTAATAGGAAACTTACTGATGAACTGTCAGTAATCTTGGGATTGGGGCTGTCAGACTGATATACCCTAGTCATCAAACATCATCAAATTTGAGAAGGATAAATTTAAGAGGTGAGACAGCTTTTTAGCTACCTGGCCTGGGCCACAATCCCAAGTCTCTCTGTAGTCATTGGGGGCTTGGACAGAGGCCTCCAAAGGAACACTTGTTCAGCTGATAAGCCCAGATGATCTGACAGATTTTTCTGTAGAATAGAAATTTGGGAAGGTCATCCTACCTGTCTTGGCAGACAGAATAATCTATCCCTGTTTCTCCTCTTTTTTCAGTCTGGTCAGGATCTCAGCATTTTTCTGCATGGATGGCCTTGCCATAAGCTTCCAGGTAGAGGTTCTGTGGCTATCTATCTTCTTGGAGATGATACAGGATGCTGCCAGGAGCTGACTTGTCTCTTTACCATAAAAAGCCTTTATATTAAAAGACATATTCTCAGAGCTCTACAGGTGTTTGAGGATTGGGGGAAAAATCTGTTAGATGAATTTATAACTTTGAGAGCACACACACACACACACACACACACACACACACACACAACTTAAATCTGAATATACAGGTTTCCCAGTTAGTTACAGCTTAATGAATTAGCAAGGGCAGGCAAGGCTAACTTTCTTAAGCTTGAATAGACCTTTAGTGAGGAGAGACATTCTTCAAGCTGTTGGCAATGATATCTGAATCTATTACCATTTGTCAGGCCCTGTAGCTGTAGTTCTGATCTTTGAGTACAGCCAGATTATAATCTTGAATGGCTTATACAGAAATAATTATTTCTTAAGCTGTTTCCTGAGAAGGCAAAGATGAGTGACAAGAAAAGATCCCAAGACAGAATGAGAACAGGAGAAAAGGGGCTTGTGTAGATGTAACCAACCATCTTATTAAATAAGAAATACAGAACCAATGCAAAGAAGAAAGCCAAGAGGTCAGAGCAATAGCTACGAGCTTAAACCTTACATTTCCTCTAGTGGTGGTCCTATCTCTCCATAAGAGACCTACTTCCTGTGTGTCTGTCTTTATAAAGACTTTTTGTTCTGCCTTCTCATTGGTTGTAAAACCAACCACATGACCTCCTCGTCACTGCCTGTCTGTACAGACCTCCAGGTCTTCTATGGTTGGTATTGAAATTAAAGGCGTGTGTCTCCATGCTGGCTGTATCCTTGAACACACAGAGATCTGCCTAGCTCTGCCTACCAAGAGCTGGGATTAAAGGCGTGCACCACCATTGCCCAGCTTCTGTGATGGCTTGCTATTAGCTCTGACCCCCAAGCAACTTTATTTATTAACATACAAATAAGATCACATTTCAGTACAAATAAAATATCACCATATTTCCCCTTTTCTATTTTAATAAAAAGAAAAAAGGAAATAAGTTGTAACTAATGTAAGAAAAACTATATACAAAAGTACAATAACTATATACAATATATACAAGTAATAAATACCTAAACAAAGTCTAGTCCATTTGTATTTGACAAATTCAGGGAAAATAATTCCATTATCTATCCTATTTTGGTAAGTCCAAAATGTATTTAATTCACTTTCTATCCTAATTAATCTTCAACTATAACTAACTAATCTTCAACTCCCTCAGAGATCCAAGAAGGAAAATAATATTACCTAACAAAAATATAAAACAGGAAATGCATGCAAGCAACTTCCAAAAAATTGTGAGTTGACAGAAACAGCCAGCTGCCTGGACAGTCACCTGAGGTTTCTCCGCAGTGCTGGGGCTTAGTGTATCTGACAGACTCATTTGTGAAGTAGGATGTACACAAGTTCAACAGTTCAACCTCACATTGGGTGAGAGCAGTCCATGTACCAGAAACACCTGAATTCCACTAGTGTCCTGTTATGATTCAGGATTTTAAATTCTGGAAATTGTTGATTTTTTTTTAAATTCAGCTGTCCATTCTTCTTGGCTATGTGTGTGTGTGGCTTCATCTCCGCATCCTGTTCTTCTCCATATCCTACAACTAAATGCCAGTCTACTATTGAGAGGTGTGAGTTTAGTTACTCTTCAAGAATAACTGTTTTAGCTGCTGTTCCATTGCACATCAGAAGCCATTGGCCCAACTGCCTGTTCAGCTGCCTTCAAAGAAAAGGGCACTGCAATTTTTCCAGATTGCGAAGGTCACTTCAGGGATGGTGCCATAATGTCCTGGCCTCAGAAGATGACTTTTGATAAAACCATAACCACACTTGTTTTGGCAAGAATCAGTAGTCCTTTGTTTCATGTCCTGTCTGTCCTGTTTGTCAGCAGTTGATTCGAGGATACTTTGTTGTCCAGTGGCTAACTTTTGCCACAATGAAAGTTAACTCCATATGCAGTTTCTTCAATGCCCATATTTTCTCTGAAGTAGATTGGTGCTGCCAGGAGCTGACATGTCTCATAGTCATAAAAAAGTAAAAAAAATCTAAGTTATTAAAACATTTTAAATGTCATATTCTATAGATCTCTGAAGGGTTTGAAGATGACCTGTCTATCTAAAATATATCTGCTCAATCTTGAAAATATACCTAATATGACTACAAGTTCTATTATAATGTCTAACTACTAACATTCATTTCTTTATATCCCAATAGTTGGTAATAATAACATTCAAGGAACAGAAAATTGCATTACATTGTTAAATGAATGGTATAAGTACAATTAGAAATATAGCATATTCTGGCTAAGATCAAAAACACTGAAGACACTTTATGCTGGAGAGGATGTGGAACTAGGGGAACTCTCCTCCACTGCTGGTGGGAATGCAAGCTTGTACAACCACTTTGGAAATCAATATGGCGCTTTCTTAGAAAATTGGGAATCAATCTCCCCCCAAGATCCAGCTATACCACTCCTGGGCATATACCCAAGAAATGCTCAATCATACCACAAGAGCACTTGCTCAGCTATGTTCATATCAGCATTGTTTGTAATAGCCAAAACCTGGAAACAACCTAGATGCCCTTCAACTGAAGAATGGATAAATAAATTGTGGCACATATACACAATGGAATACTACTCAGCAGAGAAAAACAATGACATCATGAGGTTTGCAGGCAAATGGATGGATCTAGAAAAAATCATCCTGAGTGAGGTAACCCAGACTCAGAAAGACAAATATGGTATGTACTCACTCATAGGAAGATGCTAGATGTGGAACAAGGATGACTGGACTGCTACTCACATCACCAGTGAGGCTACCTGGAAAACGGGACCCCAAAAAAGACACGGAGAAATGGATGAGATCTACATGAACAGCCTGGTCATGAGTGGGAGCAATGAAGGGCGACGGTTGAGGGAAAGAGAGCGGGAGATCCTAGCTGGATCAAGAAAAGAGATGGAAAACAAGGAATAGGAGACCATGGTAAATTAAGACCACATGAGAAGGGGGAGGAAGCTGAGAGCTAGGGAGGCCCACGGAGATCCATAAAGATACCCCCGCAAAAGACTGCTGGCAATGGTCGAGAGATGGCCGGGATTGACCTACTCGGGTGATGGGATGGCCAAACACCCTGATAGTTGTGCCATAAACCCCATCCAAGGACTGAGGAATCTGGATGCAGACATCCACGGCTGGGCCCCTGGTGGAGCGCTGGGAGTCTAATTAGTGAGAAAGAGGAGGGTTTATATGAGTGAGAATTGTTGAAGCCAAGGTTGGATAAAGCACAGGGACAAATAAACAAATGAATGGAAGCACATGAACTATGAACCAAAGGCTGAGGGGCCCCCAACTGAATCAGGCCCTCTGAATGGGTGAGACAGTCATTTGGCTTGATCTGTTTGGGAGGCAGCTGTGAGGTAGTGCTGGGTCCTGGGCTCATTGCATGAGTTGACTGTTTGAAACCTGGGACTTATGCAGGGATGCTTGGCTCGGTCTGGGACGGGGGGACTGGACCTGCCTGGATTGAGTCTATCAGGTCGATCCCGGTCCTCGGGGGAGACCTTGATCTGGAGGAGGTGGGAATGGGGTTGGACTGGGGGGAGGGGGAGGGGAGCAGGAGGGGGAGAGCAGGGGAATCTGTGGCTATTATGTGGAACTGAATGGTGTTGTAAAATAAAAACTAATAATAATAAAAAAATAAAATAAAAAAAGAAATATAGCATATTCTAACAATATCAATTTCAATATATATAATTTGTATATAATATAAAACAATCCGATCCAATGTAAAGTATTTAAAACTAGTAATTGTCTTTCTTTTTTCTTTTAAACAAGAATCTTAAATCTAATCTCCTTTGCTTAGCCCTTTTCCAGTATGGGATTGAATGTGAGTTATATATAAAGGATAACTCCTTTTCCTGATTGTATCTTGTAATTGAATAAATAGTGAAGTTAATTCTGAAGCATCAGGGATAAATTCTGCAGTCTCAATATGTAATACTACTTTTTCAGCATACTGAGAGTCAGTTACTATGTTGAGAGGTTCTGAAAAATCCATTAATACCAACAGAATAGCATACAATTCTGATTTTTGAACTGAATTATAAGGACTTTGAACCACTTTACTTAAATTTTCTGATTTGTAACCTGCCTTTCCTTGTTTGTTGGCATCTATATAAAATGTATGAACTCCAGATATGGGTTTTTCCCATACAATTCGAGGCAAGATCCAATCAGCTCTCTTTATAAGATCAATTCTATTGCTTTTGGAATATTTGCTGTTAATTTCTCCCAAAATATTACTGCAAGCTCTTTGCCAAGTTTCACTTTCTGTCCATAATTTTTCAATGTCCTCCTTAGTTAAAGGTATGACAATTTCTGCTGGAGCTATTCCTGATAATTGATGAAGTCTCAATTTTCCTTTCCAAATCAAGTCAGAGATTTTTTTCCACATAAGTTTTTAATTTTTTATTTGGTTTATTTGATAAAAATATCCATTCCAACATAATACCTTCTGCATTAATATTCCTGTAGGAGAATGCCTAGAAGGTAAAATAACCAAAATTCAATCCAACTTTGAATCAATACGATCTATGTGCCCTTCATGTACTTTCTTTTCTGCCAAAGCCAATTATTTCTCAGCTTCAGGTGATAATTCCTTTAGACTATTTAAGTCCTTGTCACCTTCTAAGGTTTTGAACAAAGTATTCAGCTCATCATTTTTTACCCCAACAATAGTTAGTAGATGAGAAATGTCTCCAAATAATCTTTGAAAGTTATTAAGAGTCTGTAGTCTATCTCTCCTATTTTGTACCTTTTGGGGTCTAATTTTTATAGCTCTATTTTATATCCTAAATAATTAATAGAATCTCCTCTTTGTATCTTTTCTGGAACAATTTGTAATCCCCAGCAAGGCAAATTTTTCTTCTTCAAACTTTCTTTCTAAAGTATCTGCATTTGAGTCAGCTAGTAAAATATCATCCATATAATGATAAATTATAGATTTAGGAAATTTTTTACGTATCACTTCCAATGACTGTTGTACAAAAATATTGGCACAGAGTTGGGCTATTCAACATTCCCTGTGGGAGGACCCTCCACTGAAATCTTTTAACCGGTTGAGTAGGCACTGTGAAAGCAAATAGGCACTGTGAAAGCAAATCTTTCTCTGTCTTTTTCTTGTAAGGGTATTGAAAAGAAACAGTCTTTTAAATCAATAACTATGAGAGGCCATCCTTTTGGTAACAGAGTAGGCAAAGGAATTCCAGATTGTAAAGAGCCTATTGGCTGAATTACTTTGTTAATTGCTCTAAGGTATGTTACCATTCTCCATTTACCAGATTTCTTTTTAATAACAAATATAGGGGAATTCTGAGGGCTGGTTGATTCTTCAATATGCTGAGCATTTAACTGTTCTTCTACCAGCTCTTCTAAAGCCTGGAGTTTCTCTGTTGTTAAAGGCCATTGCTGAATCCATACAGGCTTGTCTGTTAACCATTTTAACGGTAGAGCTGTTGGTGTTTTTGGAAGATCATCAGTTGTTGTGCCCTGTTCTTGTATAATATGGATGGCTGGTGACCACTCATTAGAATAATATCTTCTAATATTTCTCTCAGAAACATGTGCTAGTTTATGATTTGTTTCTGAGGTTAGAGGGATGTTAATCTGAGTATTCCATTGTTGCATTAGGTCTTGACCCTACGGGTTCTTAGCTATGTTAGACACATATGGTTTTAATTTTCCTCTCTGTCCTTCTGGACCTATACATTCCAGCCATCTTGCACTCTGTTTCACTTGAGATAAATTCCCAATTCCTAGCAGTTAAACATTTACCTCCTGAAGAGGCCAAGTTGGATGCCAAAATTCTGGTGCAATTATGGTAACGTCCACACCCATGTCTACCAGACCAGACAACAAAACACCATTTATTTTTATTGGTAATTTTGGTCTTTGTTCATTAATAGAAGTTTGCCAAAATTTTTTCTTTATGTTTTCTCCTGAATTTTCTATTCTCTGTGTTTCATCATCCTGACCAGCATGATTTATTCCAATAGGCATTTGGTTATTTAATTGCTCTGAGTAGGGGTTTCCTCTACAACTGCAGGAAAGGTTTGAACTGGATTTGCTCGGGGGGCCTGCCTGAGGCCCCTCTGGGAGTTTCCCGAAGCCTGAGGCAAAGGATTACCTTGCCTGTCCCTTGGTGATCTACATTCCTTGGTCCAGTGTTTTCCCTACCACACCTTCTGCATATTCCAGAAGGAAAGGACATTCTGTTCCCAGTGTTCCTTGAAGAAACATTGTTTCTAGGAATGACCTGTTTATAGTCCCTTTTCAAATGTCCTTGCTTTCCACATCCAAAACATCTAAGATTCCACAAACCTTTTGAAATTGCTTTTCTTACCCACATGCATTCAAGGCTGCCATTCGACATAGAATTAAGGTTTGGATATCATATAAACATTGTGGTTGTATTGAAGCATATTGGCCTTCTCCAATAAGCTGATCCTGGAAGACTTGTTTACCTCTATCTCTCCATTGTTTTTCTGTGTTTTTAGCCTCCTCTTTAAACCACATTTGTCACTGAAGCTTTTGTCTGGGTTCTAAAACTGCATGTGCCTGCTCCCGCCAGTTCTGTGGTATAATCCTATTACAAGTTGACCAGGTGTTTAACATTTGCTTTACATATGGGGAATGCATGCCATAAGATACTATTGTCTCCTTAAACCTTCGTAAATCTAACATTTCAGTTGGAGTCCAAATATTTTGCCTATTCACTTGATCTGGTAGCTGCTCTATGGTTAATGGATAAATTAAGGATGACTGTGTGAAAACAGGCTTTCTTTCTTTAACCTTATGAGACAATCTTGAAACAACTTCACTGTTACTTTTTTCTGTCTGAATTTGAATTTCTCTATAATTCATTTTTACAGGTTTAACAGGTTTTTCTAAAACTCTTATTCTGGCACTTAAATTGACTATCTTTTTAAATAGTAAAATGAGGATAAGAAAAGTAATAAAGTGCATAATTCGATAAATATTAATCTTCTCATATAGTTGTTCCATTGTCAGACTGCCTAAAATTTCAAGCAAAGCCCATTTTTTCCAATGTACACATAAAACCCACTTTTTTTAAAATGTGGAAAAAAATTCTCTTTTAAATAGTTTCCTTTAAAATATCTGATATCTTAATTGACTTACCAAGTCTGCGTAGAACAGAAGAAATCCAAGGGAATTTCAAAACAGCCACTAGTGTCTGAGGTGTGAATCGAGAGAAAGGAGAGAGAGAGAGAGAGAGAGAGAGAGAGAGAGAGAGAGAGAGAGGGAGAGGGGGAGAGGGGGAGAGGGAGAGGGAGGGAGGGAGGGAGGGAGGGAGGGAGGGAGGGAGGGAGAGAGAGAGAGAGAGAGAGAGAGAGAGAGAGAGAGAGAGAGAGAGAATAGCCACAAGTTCTGGCTAAAAGCTTAATCCAGCCATGTGTTCCCACTTGAGCCAAGTCAAGCCTGGGTTCCAGCTTCCTTAAGCTCCGACCACATGTGTTGGCTTTACAGGCAGAGGCCCTGTTCATCAGGGCAGGCCTGAGTTGTTTATAGCACTGGCTTTAAGCAAGTAGGTACAGCTGCGTGTAACCGCTTGGGGCTACGGTCAGTCCGGCCTGAGGCCAAGCCAACCTGGGCCTGAGCTAGGGAGCCAGGCCACCTAGGCCAGAAACTGGACCTGCCGCCAAGCCAAGCCAAGCCAAGCCAAGCCTTTTTTAATAGATTCTTTTCACATTGGGTTCCAAATGTAGATGTAACCAACTGTCTTATTAAATAAGAAACACAGAACCAATGCAAAGAAGAAAGTCAAGAGGTCAGAGCAATAGCTAAGAGCTAAAACCTTACTCTTCCTCTCACGGTGGTCCTACCTCTGAAAGAGAGCTACTTCCTGTGCGTCTGTCTTTATAAAGACTTTCTGTTCTGCCTTCTCATTGGTTGTAAATCCAACCACATGACCTCCTCGTCACTGCCTGTCTGTACAGACCTCCAGGTCTTCTATGGTTGGTATTGAGATTAAAGGTGTGTGTCTCCATGCTGGCTGTATCCTTGAACACACAGAGATCTACCTAGTTCTGCCTACCAAGTGCTGGGATTAAAGGTGTGCACCACCACCGCCCAGCTTCTGCAATGGCTTGCTAATAGCTCTGACTCCCGGGCAACTTTATTTATTAACATACAAATAAAATCACATTTCAGTACAAATAAAATATCACCATAAGCTTGTGAATCACAATGTAGCCCAACTCTGAGAAAAGGACCCTCTGAGAAAAGGGAAAGTACCCTCTTGGTGGACTCTATGCCAGGGTTTTTCCATTTGACCCAGCATTTCAGCCGGTTTTGGACCAGGAACATGAGACGATGTATTCTCTTCTGAAAGTGCTTTGAGCTGGTATTGGGATGCTGCTGTCAGGACCCTCCAAAATGTTGGAAGGCTTAGTCAAAGACTGGGCAATTAGTATTTGTCATCTGATCTAGCAGTAGAGGAAGAAAATAATTGCGTTTGGCTGGGCAGGTCAATATCATATAGACAAGAATCTCTGCTGACATTTGTAGCTGCTTCAATGTTTCTGCCAGACTGCTGAAATATAGACTAGAGGTGAGAGTTAAAATTTATAATTTATTTGAAATCTTTAAGTGTATAGTTTTGGTAAGTGGTGACCAGAAGAGAGAAAAAAAAATATATCTGAAAAACTGCAGTAGTCTCATACTTTAAATTTAAAATCCGGAGTTTGTGACTCAAAATGTATCAGAATTGTATTAATGCTAAGATCTGAAAATTTAAAACCTTAATATAATGATATCATCTACTACCTCTCCAGGGCCTCACCCACACTAGCAATGATGGAGGAATGAATGCCAGGTGCCAACTGAACTTTCCTCCACCCAGATGGCTGGAGCCAGAGAAAGGTAACTGGGAATGCCAGGCCAATGAGCTGGCAAGTTGGCTATATCATCAGCGTGTATTTCCTCTGATGCATGGAGGGGAGCTTATATGTCTCTGGGTCCCACCTGCATGGGCAGCTAAGGAGGATGGAATGGCAGACCAGAACTGAACCTCCCTCTGCCTGCCCAGGTGGCTTGACTGCAGGGCGTACTGCCCATGCTACCATTTGTAAAGATAGCAATGAGGTCATATGACCTGCTTGTTTTGACCTTAGCCAAGATGGCCCTATCTGATCATGTGATCACTTCTATCAAATATGGCACCTGACCATGTGTTCATGTCCCCAGTAACAGTGGCAGCAGCAGAGGAAAGGCAGGCTGCCAGAGGAGGGAGGGGCCTGGCCCAAATGGTGGTGGTAACAGCAGCAGCAGCAGATATACAGTCAAGTGAACAGATATTTCTATGGTTAGTCCACCACCCATTTCACTCAGCTCCAGTGGGGAGGAGCCCCTAGTGGTGGCAGAGCAGCCAGTGGAGCAAGGGAAGAGCCCTACTCCAAAGTCCCGTGGGTGGAACAGGAAGTCCTGGCAGCAGGGTTATGTAGCAGAGAGAAAAGATTTAAGATAGAATTATGGACAAGGATAGGAATTAGAGGCAAGGGGTACATGCCATGTAAAGGAACCTGGCGACCAGTGCTGGGGATGTTTTCTGTATGCTCTGAATGTATTGCTCTGATTGATGGATAAATCAAACGCTGATTGGCCAGTAGCCAGGCAGGAAGTCTAGTGTAGGTGAGATAGAGGAGAATTCTGGGAAGTGGAAGGCTGAGTCAGGAGACGCTGCCAGCCAGACAAGAAGGAAGTAAGATGTAAAAGTACTGGTAAGCCACAAGCCAAGTGACAACTTATAGATTAATAGAAATGGGTTAATTTAAGATATAAGAATTAGATAACAAGAAGCCTGCCACGGCCATACAGTTTATAAGTAATATAAATCTCTGTGTGTTTACTTGAGTCCAAGTGGCTGCAGGACTGGCAGGTGAGAGAGATTTGTTCTGACCTCTGCATGAGCAGAACTGGAGTAAACTCCAGCTACAGACAGGTGATGATGTAATTGCTTAGCAGGAGGCTGGAGGAACATGGGGGAGTTGGCAATGAGGAGAGAACTGAGAGAGGATAGTGCGTTTTTTTCACAATGAAGTAGAGAAGGTCCAAGGGCTAGAATTTCTAATGTCTCAGAAATTCAGGGAGGACCAATGGCACAAGTTCCTCAGTGGACCATTGTCCAAAGAGCAGGGGTTGAGGGCAGGAGTCGGAGTGCGACACAGCCATCTCCATATGCCATTGCATAGGGGTGGGGCCTAAGGGCTGTGAGCCTGACAGACAGCAACCAAAACAAGATTGACCTCCAGCCAACAAAGGGCTCAAGATAGCTAAAGGATTGTCACACAATAGCTTTGGGCCATGCAGGGGCAAAGACCCAAGGGGCTTAAAGCCCAAAGGCAAAGTGGACAGCACTATGATACAAATGAACCCTAAGTTGTGGGGAAATGCCCAAACAGGAAGATCCTGCTTACCTATCCAATAGGGTGAAGAGTTTCCAATGGTCCTCCAGCCAGAAACATGGTGGGTGGCACAGGTTCCCAAAGCTCCTCAAGACTGCCGGTGGGCAGGAGAAAGCAGTGGGATTGCCTGGCAACCCTGGGCGCCAATGTTATGAATTACAAACAAATGCTGGTGGGTAGAGCCAAGGTGCCCCACGGCAGGTGAGAGACAGGGATGCCATGCAGATAATACTCAGTGAAGAGGGTTTTTTGTTTGTTTGTTTGTTTTTGTTTTTGTTTTTTGGTGTGGGAAAGAGAGAGATAGGGAAAGGGAGAAGGGCAAAGGGTTTGAGAGGCACACACCTCGTGGGAAGAAAGCAGAACAGAGAAAAGAGAAGAGAGAGAAATGGGCAGGGTTTTCCCGTAAAAACAGGCTTTTACATCAGGGTGGTACCAAGGGGCAGGATCAGAATATTAACACTTTTGTTATTATTATTATTATTATTATTATTATTATTATTATTATTTTTATTTTTAGTCAACTCAAACTTTTTTTCCACAGATCAGTGGTTCATTGTTTTTGTTACAAAGCACTTTTTTGGTACTCAAATGTTCCATAATATTTTGGCATTCACATGTGACTAGATGATATGTTTCAAATTTTAACAATTATGAATAAATTTCTCATGCTAATTTGTGTTAGTCACTGTGTGAACATATATTTAATTCCTTTTAGTAAACATCTAGAACTCTGATATTAGAATCCTTGTGGTAAGTGCAGTTTCATTTAACAAGGAACTTCTAGCATGTTTCACATGATACATCATCTTACTTTCTCTGCAACATGGGAGAGCTCCCTTTGACCCTAATCTTTGCCAACACTTGATATTATCAATGCTTTGGGTTTTTACCAGTGTGACCAATTGAGAAATTTACATGTCTCTAAGAACTAATGATACCAATCATCTTTTTTCAAGTACTTATTGGTCACTCATATGTTTTCCTTTGTCAAATATCTGTTCATATTTTCTCACCTCCTATTTGTACCATTGTAAAGGATTTCTGTATCAAAATAATTTGTACACATTGTGTTTGATAGAATTATGTGCTGTAATATTCTCTACTGTCTAGTCTGCATGTTCGGAAATAAATCATTTAATAATATAAAATTTAAATTTCATTCAAGTTTGACTTATCACTTTATTATGATTTCATAATAAGTCTTTAGTATGAAGAGTTTCTTAATTCAAATTTGCATAGATTTTAACCGCATTATTTTATCTAGATATTATATAGTTCCACCTTCCACATTTAGCTCAAGGTAATATTTTTTTTCATTTGGATATTTTATTTATGTTCTCTCTCTCTCTCTCTCTCTCTCTCTCTCTGTGTGTGTGTGTGTGTGTGTGTGTGTGTGTGTGAGAGAGAGAGAGAGAGAAAGAGAGAGAGAGAGAGAGAGAGAGGTCATATGCCATGTGAGTATGGGTACTTCAGAGGCCAGAAGAGGGCAATGGATCCCCTGGACCTGGTCTTTTAGGAGGTTGTGAGCCACACAGGTACTGTGAACTGAACTTAGGTCCTCTGTATGAGTAGTATGCATGCTGCCTCCTCCTTTAAAAATCATAACAGACACTTATTGAATATTTCAGGAGAGATGTTTTAACTGTATTTTATTTTGAATACATTTTTAATGGAAATAGATATTTTTAATACAATCTATTCTGATTATGGCTTACCCTCCCTCATCTTTTCCCAGATCCTCCTTACTTTCCTCACCTACCCAAATTTATATTCTTTCTTTCTCTCTCTATTTTGGATACAAACTTGCATCTAAATAATAATAATAATAATAATAATAATAATAATAATAATAATAATAAACAAAATAAAGTTAGATAAAATTAACAAACAAAACACAATAGGGCAAAATGAACAGAAGAAAAAGAGCCTAAGAAAAAGCCCAAAATCTCATACAGACACAGAGACAGACACATTTGCACACATAGAAATCCCATAACAGCACAGAACAGGAAGCAGTAATATGTATGCAAAGGACCTGTAAGGGGAAAAAAGCTCTGACAAAGCATTATGAGACAAACAACCTCCAAAAATGACACTGAGTTCATTTTGTGTTGATCTTCTACTGATGGGCATGAGGCCTGGTCATAAGAGTGCTTGTAGTATCTCAGAGTCATTTTGATTAGCATTTTCCTGATGGCTAAGGATGTTGAACATTTCTTTGAGTCTACTCAGCCATTGAAGATTCCTCTGTTGAGAATTCTTTGTTTAAATCTGTACCCCATTTTAAAATTGTATTATTTAGCATTTTGATGTGTAGTTTCTTGAGTTCTTTACACATTTTGGAAATCAGCCTTCTTTCAGATGTGCAGTTGATAAAGATCTTTTCGATTTCTGTAGGCTGCCCTTTTGTCTTATTGACAGTGTCCTTTGCCTTGAAATGCAAATCAAAATGCCTCTGAGATATCATTTTACACCTATTAGAATGGCTAAGCTCAAAACACTAACAGCAGCTGATGTTGGAGAGGATCAGGACTAAGGGAAACATTCCTCCACTGCTGGTGGGAGTGCAAACTTGGACAGCCACTTTGGATATTGGTATGCTGCTTTCTCAGAAAATTTGGAATCAATCTCCCTCAAGATCTAGCTATACAAATAATCTACCTTGAGAGCCAGCTATACCACTCTTGGGCATATACCCAAAGGATAGTCAATCATACCACAAGACACATGCTCAAATATGTTCATAGCAGCATTATTTGCAGTAGCCAGAACCTAGAAACAACCTAGATGCCCATCAACCAATGAATGGATAAAGAAAATGGAGTAAAATTACACAATGTAGTATTAATCAGTGGTAAAACCCTATCACACCATGAAATTTGCAGACAAATGGATAGAACTAGAAAAAAAAATCACCCTGAGTGAGGTAACTCAGACTATTAAAGACAAACATGGTATGTATGCACTTATAAGTGGATATTGGCTGTAAAGTGTAACCAGGACACAATCCACAGTCTCAGAGAAGCTAGGTAACAAGGAAGGCCCAAAGAAGGATGCATGGACTTCACTGGGAAGGGGGAATAGATGAGATCTCCTGGGTAAACTGGGGGTAGAGGGAGATGGGAGGATGAGAACATGAGGGATTGGGTTGGGCAAATTGGGGGCAATTATGAAGAGAATTAGTGTTAGAGTACTGAAAAAGATATCCTGATAGGCTGGGCCATATGAGGGTTAGAGAGAAACCTGGTGCCAGGGAAACTCCCAGGAATCCACAAGGATGACCCCAGCTAAGACTCCTAGTAACAGTGGAGAGGGTGGCTGAACTGGCTTTCTCCTATAATTACACTGGTGACTACCCTAGTTGTCATCAGAGAGCCTTCATCCAGTAACTTATTAAAGCAGATGCAGAGATCTACAGTCAAGCACTGGGCTGAGCTCCAGAAGTCCAGTCTAAAAGAGAGATGAGGGACTGTATGAGCCAAGAAGGTCAATGTCATGATCAGAGAAACCATAGAGACAGCTGACCTGAGTTCATGGGAGCTCATGGACTCTGGACCAATAGCTAGGAAGCCTGCATGAGACTGATCTAGGCCTTCTGCATGTGGGTGACAGTGTGTAGCTTAGTCTGTTTGTGGGGCTCCTAGCAGTGGGATCGAGACCTATCTCTGGCACTTGAGCTGGCTTTTGGGAACCTATTTCCCATATTTGGATGCCTCACCCAGTCTTGATGCAGGGGGAAGAGCTTGGTCCTGCCTCAGCTTGATATGCCATGCTTTGTTGACACCCATGGGAGACCTGCCCCTTTCTGAAGATGGAGGCCTGCTGCTTTCTGAGACAGAGGAGGAGTTGATGAGGGGGGTAGATGGGAGGTGGGGGGATGAAACTGGAGGAGAGGATGGAGAAGAAACTGTGGTCCATATGTAAAATAAATAAAGTTATTGTAAGATGTCAATGACAAAAAAAATGGTTTGTATACCCAGTGAGACTGTCAGAGAAAACTAATTTTTCATTTACAAGTGCTTATCAATTAGAGAGAGCTTCTGTGTTAGGGATATGCATTTGTTTCCACTTCCCCTTTTGGTACTGGGATGCCTTAAGGCTCAGCCATCTGCAGGCCCTGTGCATACTGCCATAGCCTCAGTGAGTTCATATATGCATCAGTTCTCCAGTGTTTGGAAGACCTTGTTTCCTTGGTGTCCTCCATCATCCATGGCTCTTATACTCTTTCTGCCTTTTCTTTCATAGGGTTCCCTGAGCCTTGAGGGGAAGAATTTGTTCATAACATACTATATAGAACTGAGTGTTTCAAAGTCTATCACTCTCTGCATATTGTCTGGATGTGGATATTGGTGAAATTATTAAGGCTACTCCACATAGTTAAAAGAAAGATTTATTTAGTGGGTAACTTACAAATGAAGGGATAGGTAGGTTGTAGGGTCTGGGAAAGGTGTATCGCAGTCCAGTGGTGTTCTCTGGAGCTCTGCTCGGTCAGCCTCCACCGTCTAGGATCCAGGAACAGAGAGCACACTGGCCCATCCTGATCTCGGGTCTTTTGGCACCTCCCTTGGCCCTGCCTTCTAGGCGTGACAGTTGCCGAAGCATCAATGGGGGTTGGAACTTTCAGATCAAAGCTGGAATGGCTACCCACTACATGTGGGTCTCCGTATTTGTTCCATCTTCTGTAGTAAATAGTCTCCTCATAACAGATGCTGTGTACTGACACTAATCCAGGGGCAGAAAGAAGTAGCTTGGGCTCAGTATCTTACTTCCAAGGGTTAGAGAAAGATTCTAAGAATAAAGAAGCGTGTAAGAGTCTATGGTACCGGTGCATCATCATCCCCTATATTCAAAATGGATAAGCTACAGTCTTGGCAGGTCTGGATTGGTGAAATTATTAAGGCCACTCCACGTAGTTAAAAGGGAGATTTATTTAGTGGTGTAACTTACAAATGAAGGGATAGGTAGGTTGCAGGTTTTGGGAAAGACGCAGTGCAGTCTGGCGGTGTTCTCTGGAGATGGCCATGCTCTATTAACAAACTTTATCTCCAACCATTGTTTTCATGTAAAGAGGTATCATTGTGTATCTCAGACTGGCCTGGAATTTGCTGAGCTGTCCAGATTGTCCTGAAATTTATAATTCTCCTGTCTCAGTCTCCTAAGAACAGGGACTACAGCAATATGCTACCATTTACAGATGATGAAGTTCTTTTAAAATAATGACACAAAACCTTTTTCTCAGCTCTGAAATATTTCAAAACATTTTTGGCACTTTTTCTTTTCTTATCACACATTTTGCAATGTTGCAGTTTTAAAGATATTATTAGTGTTTGCATAATAATAATTGCCAACACATATCACACATAAAAGCTCTTTGTAAACTCTAAATTCTAGAAATAATATTTAATAATGAATGATAAACTGTATCAACTAAAGTCAACCAGTCATGATACAAGGTAACAAAGTTTCCTTGTAATGCTTGATATTTTCATCTTTCTGGCATCATTTACTGTGTCACTGACAGAGTTACTCAAATGTGGATACCATTTTGAAGCTCCCAAATATGCTACAAGGAGCTTCACCATGGTTACAAATACCTCATACAAAGAAATAAGGGAAAAAGACATACACACAATTATTTTTATGACTGCATCTATATAAATGTTCTAAGTTCATTTCAGCCTATGAATTTTGTAAATACATTCTTATTGGAAACTTCTATGTTCTGTCAGCAACAAAGTTAGAGACTCAAATTTGCCCACTAGCCAAAAGAACATGAATTATCAGCTGTGCTGACTTACAATTACATCCCCTTGGAGCAGTAGAAACCACAACAGCCACTGAGTTCTAGAACCTGTAAGATTCTCCTAATTCAAACAGGGGTATCTGGGGTCCCAGGCCCTTCTATAAGATAAGGAAACCCCAGGACATTAACCCAAAAATCACGAGCATTTTAAGCTCCAAATTGGACTTCAAATCTTATGGAGAAATAACAATACAAAATAATGCAATTCTTTATTCAAGATTCTCCATCCCCCATGTCTGTGCACTGTATGAAATCTAAAACAGCATTAGTTTCTGCATAACATCTGTTCTGTTTTCTGTTGAGGGAGTCCAGATGGTCTCTGAGGGCATCACACTCTATAGACTTATTTCCCAACATTTCTTCGCTTAAGTGACTGTCATTTTGCATGGTTCTGTATTTTTGATGGAAATTAAAGTTTTTTGCAACTCATGTTTTTCTTGACTATACTGAGAAACTAAAATTAGTAGCAGATATAGCTCCTAAAATAGTCATAAGGAGAAACTATTGAAATTAAATATAACAGAAAAAGCCCATGTTGACAAGAAACACATATCATTACTTTAACTGGTACTTTGACATTTAGAAAGTAACAACTCAATTAACTAATTATAGGAATGGAAATAGAAATTTCTCTTTAATATAAAGTAAAGAATACAGCTGAATAAAATTATGGTACATGTACCACATTCCAATTGCATTTTTCACAGCACAAAACTTTTAAATAAATACTTCAGTAAAATATTCAATAAATACTTAACACAGCATGAAAATGTGAACTAAGAAACATTAAGAAATGGCACAATTCTTATTGGAAGAGAGAGAAAGCAAAATATCCAGATACATAGCCATTATCTTAGCACAGCCTGGGAGTGATTTCCTCTAAAAATATGAATAAAGAAATCCAATAAAGCTTAAACATTCATGTCTCTGTACATATGAAGTCTTTTCAACTAAAAATGCCCTTAATATATATATATGAAAATAAAAATAAAAATCATCATTTCTTTTGCATATCTGTTTCTCACAGAATGTTTACATAAGATTTACAATAATCTAAACTCAGACTATCACAAAGTCCTCAAAAAGCAACAATACCAAGAATGAGACAGAACAAAGCAGCTTCCTCCAACCCCAGAGTTAACAGAATAGGTATACATGAGAACAGAACACTGTAGTATGTCAGGCAAAAAAAAAAAAAGTCCAGATCTATCTGGCACATCCCTTGATTATAGGCAGAACAATCAATGAAAAGAGAGTGTTAACTACATAATTTGTGTCTAAAGTTATTACTTAGGTAGAAAGGCAAAGAAGATGCATGCCAGTTACTCACTGTGTGTCACCAACACTACAACGGCGACCAGTAGAATGAAACAAAGGATTTCTGGAGGTATTGCAATGAGGTGCCAAGGGACTGAACACTCTTAATCAAATCAAATAAATGAACAAAAACAAAGCAAGAAAATAATCACCATGAAAAGAGCACATCCAATAATAATTATAACTTTGTATACTATGGAAACAAGGAGCTATTGGTCTGTAAAAGTTTTACAGAAGTCTATCATACAAGCTCACTGAAAATGTGCTTTCAAAATTTGCAGATTTTTACCTAAAATGCACCCACTGTAGAAATTCTGTGTGCGTGAAGTTTCACAGAACTTCAAACTATTTTTACCTTTGGCTTTGTATTCTCAATCCTCCTGACTCAGCCTAGAGTAGCCTTATGACAGGCACACTCCCCTCACCCAGTTTTACAGGATCAAAAGTGCATCCTTCAGAAATCACTGGAGGCACAGACACAGCCCAGGTAGACAATCTCAACCTGGAGCGTGCAGTCCACCAAGGGAGTGTAACTGAGGAGGAGGAGGAAGGAAGCAGGAGTGGGTGTTCTTGAGAACTGTAGGGAATCGTGGTGGTTCTGAAGCTGACTTGTATACAGGTACATCCTTAAAGGGGCCTAAAGTTAAACCTCTCTTCCCCCCCCCCCCCGTAAGTTCTGTTTTTCCACTAGACTATACTAAACATCTTCATGTGGCTGAGGTGTTGGAAATCTGAAAGCCAAGCCTCTGATTATCACTCTGTCAAAGAAGTTAAAATTCTCAGCTTGGAGTACAGCTATTATAGTTCATTCAGAGTAGGCAGAAAAAGAGAACAGAAAAGTGAGATTTCTTCTTTTTTATTAATAAACTTAATTGTTCTTTGACATTTTTGAAAAAGCATAATGTGCTTTAGTCATTTCCATTCCCACTACCCTCTCTCATACCCTCTCTTCCTCTGCAGCTTCTTCCCAGGAAGTGTCTTCCTCCTCCGATAGACTGCTTTTGCTGTTTGGTTGCATTAGATGTTGGAAATATTTAAGACAATTAAAACACCTTCTGTTAGAATAAAGTATTGTTTCTAATGCATATGTTACATTTCTTTAACATTTCATTTCTTTTTCTAGAACATTTGGTGTTTCGTCAGATTCTAGTTTTTCACTTTTAAAGTTTCAGAATTCCTTTTTACTAAATGATAAAAACCTCCTAACAGTTTCTCAAATCTGATGGAATGTTTTAACTTCTTATTTGTCAATTCTCAAGAATATTTTTATTATAGAAATCTATGGATCTCCTCTAACTGGCTGACTTTCTCTGTTACTAACTAGCAGGTAAAAATAGAGTTATTGTTTCCTTTTCCTTTTTTTCTTTTGAAAATTGATTACCTAATTTTTAAACTTTTTTTGGAACAATTTCGTACATGGTTACTTTCCCACTCATACTCATTTATCTACCCCCCCCCCCATGCATCACCAAGCCCAGCTAACATGGAGGGTTATTGTTTTCAGTAAAAAGAAAGTAGGATAATGTTTTCAAATGTCAAAAGTTGCATAAAAAACAGGTGAATTTAGACATTTAAAACACTTACCTCTGTGGCCAGCTTCTCTGGACCCTTGAGTCTCATCAGGCCTTTCTTTATTCTGCAACTCTGAAGAAGACTTATGGAACCTCACAGTTGTGTAAGTAATCTCATCACTCATCTTGGGAGTAAGTGAAGTACGATCTGTGTTACAACCTGACCTTGAGTGATTTCTAAAGAAAAAGTTAAAATGTCCACCTTCAGGAAGGTACCTGGATCTGATGCTACTGTGGGTGGGAAAAAGTGGGGTATGATAAACTCCTGTAATGATCCAAACACCCTAAGTCACATGGACTGACCTTGATTTCCAATAGAGGTGAGAAGTCTTTGAAGATTTCAGTTATTTACACCTCTAATGTTCACAGCACTTATTATTAGGAAGTACAGAAAGAATTAAAAATTTACTAATAAGATATTGTAATATTGGCACAGCCTATTTGTGTTAAACACGCAACATATATAAATTGTTAGGCAAAATTGATGCCACTGAAAATCATTGAAAACACTTTTAGACTATCAATTCAAATAACACACAGTCAAACCTTTCTTAATGAATATTTTGCTTTAAAATTATTTACACGTGGTAGCATGAATCTTAAAAGGTCTTATTAATAAAAACAAACCCGGTGCCAGTTATTGGGGTGAATGCTGGAAGATCAAAGAAGCAGAACAAGCCACAGGTACCTCACCTTGCCAATTCCTCAGCTGATCCTGTTTCCTCAGACTTGAAGCCTCTGAGCCCTCATCCAGAAGGGATCTCAGCTGAACTGCTGCTCAAAAGCCTAAAAACCAGATCTAGTTCCTGATTCTCACACCTAATATACCTTTCTGCTTCCTGACATCACTTTCTGGGATTAAAGTTGTGTGTCACCATGCCTGGCTGTTTCCAGTGTGACTTTGAATTCACAGAGATCTGGATGGCCCTCTCCCTTCAGAATGCAGAATGCTAGGATTAAAGGTGTGAGTGCCACCATTTTCTGGCCTCTATGTTTATCTAGTGGCTGTTCTGTTCTCTGACCCCAGATAAGTTTATTAAAGTGCACAATATATTGGGGGACACAATATCACCACAACACATTTTGATAAATGACAAATATAAAAAATGTTCTTGCAGTCTTTTCAGTTATACATGATTCTCAAAGTTTCGCAGACACCATCTTCAAAACAATATATGAAGGTTAATATTGCTGATGATTAACATATTGGGCTCCAAGACACATAAATATTTTTTTTTGTTAAAGCCCAAATACTTGAGATATCCAATTTCTCAACCCAACCTTAGGTTACATATTCTTCTCCAGAGTCAGGTCTGGTAAATGCATGGAACTAGGAAAATCCTACTGAGTGGAGTAACCAAGACCCAAGAAGACAAATACTGAATGTTCTCTCACATCTGAGGCTCCTGGCTCCAATTCTTCAGACATGCTACAGAACCTGGAGTAACTGTAGCAACCAAGAAAGTAGAAAGGGGTATTACAAGGGTGGGGTGTGGGGGCAATAGAGAGGGGTGTAGCAGGATACCACCTGAAGTTTTAATCTCAAATCATTCCATGTACATGATTATTTCACATATTATATTCTAGTATATAATATTGCCAGAGAAAGCTATAAGAAAATAAATTTTGTCACTATAAAGCAATCATTAGCTAATGCCCATGAAGGATTCAATTTGATATCAATATACTATTAAATAGTAAATATTTGTTGTAGTTAGAGTTTTTCTGGTCCTGCCTGGCCCAGGGTCAGGACAAATCTCTCTGACCTTCCAGTCCTGAAGTCACTCAAATCCAACCAAGCAAACACACAGAGACTTATATTACTTATAAACTGTATGGATGTGGCAGGCTTCTTGCTAACTGTTCTTATATCTTAAATTAACCCATTTCTATTAATCTATAAATTGCCATGTGGCTCATGGCTTACCGGTATCTTAACATCTTCTCATGGCGGTGGCTGGCAGTGTTTCTCTGCCTCAGCCTTCCACTCCCCAGAATTCTCTTCTCTCCTTATCCCACCTATACTTCCTGCCTGGCTACTGGTCAATCAGTGTTTTATTTATTAACCAATCAGAGCACACATTTAACATACAGAACATCCCACAGCACTTCTCCTTTTCTTTTTTTTCAAAAAGCAAGGTTTTAACTTTCACATAGTAAAATTACAGATAACAAAAAAATTATCAAGCAAGAATTACAGTTACACTATCTAGTCTATTTATAATGACTAGTCTATTTGTATTTGGTAAAATTAAATAATATATCCTATACTTGTGAGTCTAAGGTTTCATATCTAACTTATCTCTTATCATAACTAAGGAAAATTATAACTCTAGTCTTCAACTACATCAAAGACCCCAGAAGAATATACTATTACCCGAGAAATGGGAGAAGGATGCAAGCAACTTTCAGAAGACAGAGACAGCTGGTAGCCTGGACAGTCACCTAATGTTCCTTTGTAAAGTTGGGGCATCTGTCTTTAGCCTACAGGCCTACAGTCTCTCAGTCATTCCTCTCTGTGTCCTGTAGAATGTCTGGCAGTTTTCTCTGTAAAGCAGGAACCTGAAGGACCATTTTGCCAAGCAAAGTTCAGTGGTCACCTTACTGTGGGTCCTGCATGTCCAGTTGATCAAGCAGTCCCAGAAAGAACAGTTTCTCGCCAAATAGCTATTTTTGCTAAGGTGAAGATAAACTCCATATGGAGTGTCTTTGATGCCCATCCTCCTCTCTGAGTAGTCAGTGCTGCCAGGAGCAGACATGTCTCATTGTCCAAAAAGTCTAAATTTTTAAAAAATTTTAAATGCCATATTTTGTAGGTGTTTGAAGTGTTTGAAGATTACCCATCTATCTGAAATATATCTATGTATACCTAGAAGACTTAACTAACATGGCTACAAGTATGAAGATCATAGATGACTAATTATTAATCTATTTCATAATTACTCATTACAATCTAAATGAGTTACATAAACATAATACTTCAAACAAGAATAGAAATATATATACAATATAACAAAATTAAATTTAAACTTGTATCAATAAACTAAAATCCATAGCAATGTAAAACATTTCTAAACAAGTTGTTACTCTTTAAAAGTAGGCTCAGCAATTTACTCTTTTATCCTATCAAATCTATATCACATCCCCTTTTCTTCTTTAGAAAGAGATTGCATTTATAATCAACCTGTTTTAAATAAAAATATTGGTTTTTCTCTGTCCCACACCAGAGGGCTCTTCTGATTTGAGACACAAAAATCTCTTAACTTTTTCTTTTAACAATATGACTGGGTTTAGAGAAGGAGTGAGCCAATTCCATCTCCAAAGCCAGCTTGGTATATTTGGGAACTTGGGCATAGTTTCTCTTACTACTTCCCGCTGGAGGAGGCGCTGTTGCTTATGGGGACATAAAGAAAATTTTAGGATTATGGAGTAGTCCGTGAGGGTGTATTGTCTGAGCCAGTTGCCTTGAAACCATTCTGGATGTTGGATCATCTGAGCCATGGTGTCATCGGAGACCTTTCAAGGGGTCTTGGCTGATCAAATCTGATGTACCTTAATGATGTGGGACGGTCTGTATGTCAAATTGCTCTGATTGGTCAATAAATAAAACACTGATTGGCCAGTGGCCAGGCAGGAAGTAGGTGGGACAAGGAGAGAGGAGAATTCTGGGAAGCAGAAGGCTGAGGGAGACACTGCAGCCGCCGCCATGACCAGCAGCATGTGAAGACGCCAGCAAGCCACCAGCCACGTGGCAAGGTATAGACTTATGGAAATGGATTAATTTAAGATATAAGTACAGTTAGCAAGAAGCCTGCCACGGCCATACAGTTTGTAAGCAATATAAGTCTCTGTGTTTACTTGGTTGGGTCTGAGCGGCTGTGGGACTGGCGGGTGACAAAGATTTGTCCTGACTGTGGGCAAGGCAGGAAAACTCTAGCTACACCTTAATCTGGAACAAATCCATAGCCTCTGGCTTTCTGTGGAAACAAAAGCAAAGCCTCCTTTCCAAAGCAACATATTCTTACATCCAAATTTTGAAGTCAAGGTACCTTTAAAATATACATATTTGCTTAACCCAACAACAGCTTTTACAATCAAATGTTTTTCTGCAGTTAAAAATCCCAAAGATAACACAATCTAGATTTTATGTGTAATATCCATCTTTATGTGGCTTATTTTTATACTACCTTGTAGCAGGAATCTTAAAAGTTCTTATTAATAAAATCAAACCCAAGGCCAGTTATTGGGGTGAATCCTGGAAGGTCAGAGAGACAGAACAAGCCACAGCTATCTCACTTTGACAATCCCTCAGCTGGTCAGGTTTCCTCAGACTGGAAGCTTCTGTGTCCTCATCCCAATGGCTCTCAGCTGAACTGCTACTCAAAAGCCTGAAGCTTAACCAGCCAAATGCTTCTAGTTTCTGGTCCTCACACCTTATATACCTTTCTGCTTTCTACCATCACTCCCTAGGATTAAAGGCTTGCTTTCTGGGATTAAAGGCATGAGTCACCATGCCTGGTGGTTTCCAATGTGGCCTTGAACTCACAGAGATCCCAGATGGATTTCTGCCTCTGGAATGCTAGGATTAAAGGCATGTGCTATCACTGCCTAACTAGTGGCTTTTCTGTTCTCTGATCCCAGATAAGTTTATTAAGGTACACAATATTTTGGGGAACACAATACCACCATACTACCTTTACTGTCTCTTTAAAGACTTTATTTTTTTAAAACTATGTATTTCTTTATATAATTGTATATATCATTTTTTTTTATTTCTTTCAAGCCTACATATATTTTACACACATTGTAAACTACTCCATCTGAATCTATCTTATTGTGAACCTATTGCTTTAAAATGCAGCATTCTAAGACTGAAACCGTGCTCTGGCTGCTGGCTCTGCCCACCTCAGTTTCCCAACATGGCGGTGGTACAGTTTACCACCAGCTCTGGGAGCCATCAACTCTCAGAAACAGTTGGTCTACGTTTTTATCACAGCAGCCTGTAGCCCAGAAACTTTTTTTTTAACTAGTAAAGGGTAAATCTACCACACAGCATAATGTGTCTCTTGTAGATGCCTCATTAATGCCATACTGCTGGTCAAAGGCACACGCCAGGAACCTGCCAACTTGATAGAGACAACTAGGAAGTTGTTTTTACCTCCATTTTAGAATCTTTTTTCTCAGGTTTTAGGTGGAAACTCTTGCCAACCTGTTGGGCACCATTTGTAGTTAGAGTTTTTCTGGTCCTGCCTGGTTCAGGGTCAAGACAAATCTCTCTCACCCGCCAGTCCTGCAGCTGCTCAAACCCAACCAAGTAAACACACAGAGACTTATATTACTTATAAACTGTATGGCCATGGCAGGTTTCTTGCTAACTGTTCTTATATCTTAAATCAACCCATTTCTATTAATCTAAAAATTGCCATGTGGCTCATGGCTTACCGGTATCTTAACATCTTCTTATGGAGATGG
Source organism: Peromyscus leucopus (assembly GCF_004664715.2). Classification (NCBI taxonomy): domain Eukaryota; kingdom Metazoa; phylum Chordata; class Mammalia; order Rodentia; family Cricetidae; genus Peromyscus; species Peromyscus leucopus. Next base: position 141,019,309 of record NC_051065.1, read on the forward strand.
CTGGCAGTGTCTCTGCCTCAGCCTTCCACTTCCCAGAATTCTCTTCTCTCCTTATTCCACCTATACTTCCTGCCTGGCTACTGGCCAATCAGTGTTTTATTTATTAACCAATCAGAACATCCCATAGCACTGTTTCTGTCAATGTTACATCTACACTTTGTAACTTACCTTGCCCCTTACATTCATAACTGAGATGGTAGCCAACAGATAATATAGAAAACAAATGTACATGTATTGATCTTCTCTAGTTTTCTAATTTATGAAATTTTCTAAAATTATTCAAAATTTCCCTTATTTGCTGAGAAAAGGAAACTTTCCATTACAAAATTCTTTTTTTAAAATTGTTATTTATTATTATTAGGGGTTTTTTGGGGGGGGAGTTATCTGAGCCATGGTGCATGTGTCCAGCAAGATAACTTTACTGAGGGAGGCCCCTCATTCCACCTTTATGTGGATCCCATGTATCAAACTCAGGTGGTCAGTTTGTCTTGTGTAACAAGTACACTGAGCCAACTCACCTGGCTCCTGTTATGACTTCTTCAAGATGGGTAGTATTTAAACATTTAACCCACTCAAAAATAATGAACCTCATTGAACCCTGTACCTCATTTTCTTAGCAGACAGCAAAAGTCACAGCACAATCACAAAGAAAATAACCAGTGCTAAACTCCAGTTTTCACATGCTGCCCCAGTCAACCAGATCTAACACAACCAACAGAAAAAAGGGTCCTTAGCAATCCTGCTCTCATGTCAACAGCATCTGAATTTCTCTAGAAAATATTTGATCATGTGATAGAAAAACAATAAAAGCAGCTGTTACCTGTGTCTGGACCCAGAAGTGATTTTGGTGCAGGGAACTGATCCCCCAGCTGGGAGACTAGTTGAACTTCCGTGGACTGATCCTCTCAGAGCTCCAAGAGAAAAGGCAGAACTGAATCACTTCTGAGTGATACTCCAGATCGTGATTTTCAGCCCCTCCTCTTGACAGAAACTGAAAAGAGGAAACTGCATGATGAGAGCTGATGCTGACAGAAAGGGAAGAATCAACATACTATGACAGACGCAGAAAATCATAGCCATTTCTAAGGCTTCTAACTTATCAGTCAAAATTGCACTTTTTTTTGGTGAGTTGGTGAGTGCAGGACTTGCATGTTATCAGTAGTAACCTTTTCTAAGGCCTGTTCTCATCAGTCAATTTTTCTTATTTGTCACTCATATCAACCACCATTTTTAGGGATAAAACAATAACTACCAAACTGATGATTATAATTGACACTATGTAAATCTAACCTAAGTTAATTATCCCCTCATTTAATTGTTCCATTTTCAAACCAACCATTGTGAAATCATACAGAAACCTAACTCCCTCCATTGTAATATTGTTTCCCATTTTTTAATGTGGGAAAAACTCTTAAAAAACAAAATAAAACAAAACTAATTCCCCCCTTTAAGAATTCCCAGTTGTGGAGCCATTACTTATGGCAGGACAGCTTGCAAAACCTTGATGCAAGTGGGGAGAAGCGTGGTACTGCCTCAACTAAATGTACCAGGCTTTCCTGACTCACTATAGGAGCCCTTACCCTTTAGGAGGAGGAGATAAGGGGTGGATAGGGGAAGGCTGAAGGGGAGCAGGAGGAGGAATGAAAGGAGGATCTGTGGTTGATATGTAAAATGAATAAAAAATTCTTAAATCAAAAAAATCCTATTAAAAAAAAAGAATTCCAATTTGCCTCACCAAATATTCTGCTGCTGTTGCTGGTGAAGTGTGAGGCTTGGCTGTTGCTATGCAGAACCATCAGGCAGAGAACACAGATGGTGCACAGCCTGTCTGAGGTCAGCTACAACTGCTCTTGCATAGCTGTGAGCTGAGAGCTTGGTGGCCATTGCAACAATGATACGAGAGACTGATCAGGTGTCAAGGTGGCTACCTAGTGTGGCAGCAGCCCCAGGCGGGGGTTCAGGGGAAGGCCTCAACCTGTGGGGAGAGGGAGCCAGCTGTCTGAAAAATGGACACAGGGAATTGTGCAGAAGAAGCACGTGTGGTGGGAGTCACCAGAAGGCACAGCCAGCCTGTCATGGGTGGGTAAGTACAATGGCGTTTGGAGCCTAGGTGCCTCTGGAGTTTTGGGCTTCTGGAGTTTGGGTGGCAGCCAGAGAATGTTGTAGAGGGCCTGCAACAGGAAAATCCCAGATTCACTCAGAGGGCTTGGAGAAAGAGAGGAAAAGCCAGTCAGCACCTCAGCTGGGGCAGGTGCAACTCTGGTGGGCTGCTGGTGGCTACAAAGCCAGGGGCAAATGACTATCTTGTGAATTTGTGCCCCGAGTTGGATGCCAGGTGAAGTGATTACCTAATTATTCTTTATCAATAAAAATTTGGGAATCAGATATCGTAGTAAGAACCTGAAAGATAAGAGGAGGGGAGCAGCCACCAGTGAATTCCTACCTCTTCAGTTTCTTCCTCCTAAAAGGCCCAGATCCTCTCTCAGCCCCATGTTACTACTGTCTCCTATCTGTGTATAGTCCTCCAAACCTCTATGGCTAATTGTGGTCAGCTAGTGACTAGCTCTGCCCTCTGACTCCAAGCAAGTTTTATTTGTCAGAATAGAATGAAAATATCACACAGCATTATTACTCTTCAGAGTTTCTGTGAAGAGTTAATAAGATATACAATTAGCTTTTTGTTTTGTTGTTTGAGGCATGGTCTCATTATGTAATCCTGGCTGGCCTAGAACTCACTATGTAGACCTGGTTGGACTCAGATTCCCAGACCTTTGCCTCAAAAGTGCTGGGATTAAAGGTTTGTGCCACCAGACCAAGCCTCACAAATGAAGTTTTAAATCAGCCTGGCAAATGGGTAATAAATGTACATTTAACATTAAACATTATTATTTGAAGTCCAAGACTCAAATCTTTCCTTATCATATAAATTTGAACAAAACACTGAATCTTAAAGACTTTTTTCACATGGTCATTCAGAGAGTGTGTCACCTACTTTTTAGGGTTGGAATACCTGCAATCAGTAATACAGACAGAAGAGCTTAGATTTCAAAAAATGATTTTTTTGAGCATTCTAGCCTCCAGAACCTTCTCTAGGACACAAATTGAGCTAGTTTTCTTATCTGACCTTGTCAAAGAGTGCAGGTGTTTGGAAGAACAGAATGGGGAGAGTATGTAAGCAAAAGTGAGGAAACAGATCTACAGCAGTGAGCCAGTATTGCTCTAGAAAAACCATGTCGTTACCCCACTGCACATGGAAATATTAATGGTGCTGAGACCTTTTCACATCCTTGGCTCTGCTGAGAGGGTGTCATCCTTACCCCAGAAGCTAAGCACATGCAGGACATGTTTCTTTATGTTTTCTACATATTGTTTACCTCCTCTAACATCATGCAAAGTCTGTGGGCAAGAACTCCAGATCTATTCTGTTAATTACTGTAACTGAAGAAAAAATGGGAGATGGGGTGCCTACCAGTGCTCTTGATGAAAGAAAGGGGTAGCTAATAAAAACTAAACACATGATGGACAATTTTTTGGTTGTAGACAGTCAGGAGGATACCAAAAAACTGTAATGCCAAAGAGAAGCACCCTCCTTTAAGCTCTGTACAACTAAGCTCTGAATTTCTAGGAAAACATAAAGTGTTAATGATCACAATTAGAATTAGAAGACAGAGTCATATAAGACAGAATTGATAGACACTCCCACTGTGGTTTTTTGGCCAAAGTCAAGCACAAAACAGGAAATACCAAAATTCATCTCAACCAATTAATAAAAAGGATAGGTGAGAAACTTGAAGAAAGATTTTGTTTTCTTGACTTTTGTCTTCTAAATTCATTTTTTGTGCCAAAAACCTCATACATATGCATGCTCATATATATCCAAAATTTAACAATTTAACAAAGGTACAAATATATTAAAATACAAATTATGCAAATGAACAGACATATTGTCTAAATCGAATTAAGTCCATTAAATAAATGCTATTTTTAATCATTTAGGTACTTGCTCCCAAAGATATCTTCAGGCCCAGATAATCAAAATTTTAAGAAAACAAAATACAAATCTTGCCAAAAATTAAGTTTACAAAAATACAGGAATGACTTTTTAAAATTCAAACAAACACATAGGTCCACTGTTTTCTCCATATCATAAAGAGAAGAAGGCTGAGTGTGATGGCGCACACCTTTCTTCCAGCACTCAGGAGGCAGAGCCAGGCAGACCTTAGTAGTTCAAGACCAACCTAGTCTACATAATGAGTTCCATGCCAGATAAGACTACATACTAAGACTCTGCTCCCCCCAAAAGAAAACATTTTTAGAGAATTATATGACTCATATTCATAATTCTAACATGTAAGAGGCAAGAACAGGAGTCATGCCAAGAGTTTAAGGCCAGCCTGGGCTACATAGTAAGTTCCAGACAGGTGAAAGGAATAGTGTGAAACTATTATGTTTCACTGTCTGAAACATAAAGCAAATTAAATAGGGGTGAGGGTGGTGGTGGTAGATAAAGTTATAGGCCATTCTGTTATAAACATACACACAAATATTCTTTTAAAATATTACCCCAAGAAATAGACAATATGGAGAAATGTCATGATATATTTATGCAATGGCATGTCTATGACACTCTTGAAGTTACAGCATCTTTAGTTGCTTGCTTAGAGTCTTTATGAGACCAAGCCCATAAACAGTCATTCTTAGATAGGGAGCAGTTTATGAAGCCCCATCCTCCAATGCCATTATTTTCTGTCTGTGGTTTCTGGAAGAGAGAAAGCTACCATTTTTCAGTGATGTAATCACTCTTGAGTTACTTTGACTCCAGTGGATAACTCCACACCCATGTGCCTGTGATTGTGGCAACTTAAATAGTCAGAAAATGAAAACAGAACTATAAGAAAGACATCAAAGTGGGATTACCACTCTACAGGCAAAGGGTTGATGGGGGTAGGCAGGTATCAGAGGTGAGGAGGATAAGTGTGAGTAAGATATATTAAAAACAAGTATGACACTGCAAAACACTAAATTAACTTTCATACAAACACACATTTCAATGAGGCAAAGCTATATAAAATGGTAATATATATTAATGAGCAAATGTGATTTTTTTTTACCACATGTAGAAATTCATTTAACATTCAAACAACAATGGACACATTTGTTTATAGGTATAAATAAAAATATTGAAAAGGCAATTTGATGTTATGTCAATTGCTCTAAATAATAGTGTTTAGGCTCCACTTGAGAAAAATGACCTGACCATTCATGGATTTTGGCCAGATTCATAGTAAGAGAAATGAAACCTTTTCTGTGTAGTGGGCCTCATATCCAATCAGAGAGTAACTGTTTTCCCCCATAATAGTGATAGCACTATTGCACCAGTGGGCATAACTGGCCTGGCAGCTGTTTTCTCGCTGTTAAGTTTAGAGTTGCATAAAAATGTTGGTGGACTTTTCTCCCTCCATAGCCTATGTCTGCTCCTGTCTCTATGTATACCAGCCAGCAGCAAGAAAGCTTTCAGATGTGTTCCAACTTGATTTCACTATGTCCTGCAAACTAGATGTTCAGCGATAGAATCTTATAATACAGTTCTGGTAAGCAAACAAAAGCAATGGCAATATCCTGTGCTATTTCAGGGAAGTGTCCTACCTCTGCATTGGGACTTTTCTTTGATGCCCTGTATCTTTTGGAATTGCCAAATTCCATTCAGCTGCAGTTGCCAGTACTGGGCCTGCACAAGTTTCAGTCTGTCAACAGTCAGTCTTGGGTGCGGAAAAGATTCATTGGACATTATTCATCCCTGGGAAACTACTGGTATTGACAAATGCTGGGAGAGGGATAATTATTGTCTTCCATTTTGTCCCTATGAGTGAGTACACCAGGATGTATGAATATAGTCCTTCACTTGCACCCTGCAGGGCTCCAAGGATCGACCTAACTGGGGCAATGAGCAAAAGACCAAAAGACAGACAAAGCAAAGCTGTGATCCGGTGGTCTGGTTTCTGTAATGGAGGAGATGGGCACCCTGGAAGCATGGCTTGTTTATAATACAGCATTAAACAGGAAGACAGAGTTATTGCATACAGCCGAACAAGTATGTAGTACTTGTGGTAAAAAGCTACAATAAAATGAAAGTAAAGTTTGGTGAGAAATTTGGACATATTTTGGCAAGGGTTAGCCCATGGCAACAGACTAGAATTCAAACCATCTTTTACTTCTTCTCTTTCCTCTTTTATTGTTGTTGTTGTGTTGTTACTATCATTGTTGCTGCTATTATTATTATTATTTTTATTATTATCATTCTAATGACAATATAATTAAATCTTTTAGGTCTACAAAAGGAACATTGTCAGGAGACATTTGTGGTCAAACCTGAGTCTTTGTACATGCCAAGCAAGGATCTTTTATGAACTGTATCTGAAATTCCAATGCAGTTTTTAAAGTCTTCAGTGTTAGAATATGAGACTTCACAGGGAATGTGCACATTAAGGGCTTTGAATGAAGATCTGTGGATGCAAAACCAGCTTTCACCTTAAAGGTAATAACAGATTGTTTATTCTGAAGCCATTTTAAGTGACCTTAGCTCCATGTTCAATGTGGAAGCAGGTTCATGAACTTTTGTAGTTCTACAGAACTGAGAAAGTTATAAATCGAGGCAAATTTAACATATATTGGTTGATACTTCAGAGAGGTGGTTACAGCAAGATGGAGGAAGCTTTTGTATAGGTCATCAGATATTCTTAGCATTCAGGTTGGTGGGAGTTAGTGGTCTGTTAAGTAAATAAATTTCATGAAGTCTTTATCTATTTGTCACAGGATATTAGTTCTAACAAAAGTGGGTAAGAAATGGCTATTTAAGGGACTAGAGATTTTTTTAGTAAGGTAATTAGCCTCTGGACCTACAACATTCCAACTTCTCCACTTCACTGTAGCTTTATTCAGTAAATCGGTCTTTGATACCATAGCTTCTCTCCGAGAATTCTCATTCACAAACCTATGGGCAAAACTCACAAGAAGAAAAATTTACCTTATCTTATCTTAAAAAAAATCAGTTGTGAGTATTTTGACACCCAGTGGGTATACTATAAATGAATAAGATAACTTGTAATAATCTATATTAGAGTTCCTTAAAAATGTATCTACTTTAATTCCATAAGAAGTCTTTCTAAATATATTGCAATGGAAATCCCATGAAGTTTTTAACCTAACAACAGCAAAATGCTGTAAAACAACTTAAGTGTTCAGCAGTAGATGTTTATTTAATTGATTTCTACTGTATACAAGAGACTAATAATTATATTTGGCTTAAAATATCTCATAAATCATTATTTATAAATCATAAATGCTTTTTATTTATTAGAAATATCAAGAAACATGATGTAAATTGATGTGGTGGTATATAGCTGTAATCTTAGCAGTGAAGAAATTGAGTCAAGAAGACTGTGAGATTGAGACCAGTCTGGTCTACATAGTAAATATGATATAACAACTGTCTCAAAACAAACAAACAACAAAACACACACACACACACAGACACACACACACACACAAACACACAAACACACACAGAGTAAAAACCAAAGTCTGTAGCTCAGTGGTAGAATCTTTGCTGAGCATGCTCAATGTCTTATATTAGATAATCTCACACGGTGAAAATATCAGCAATAGACTACTCCCTTTGGAATGACATCAATGTTCATAGTAAATATTATATATGAATAAAAAGCTATAAATGTTTACAGCAAGTTTCATGCTGGAAATGTGAAAGCTTTAAAGGCATCCTAAAACACACAGCCGTAATAATCATAATTCAAAAACAAGAAGTAACTTTTTAAAATATTAACATAAGGAAAAACTTCTAACAGTCTCTTACTAAATTAAGAGTGGAGGAATGTCAGTCAACTCTTTTTACTAGTGGTTTTTCTAAAGATACTGTTTTTATTCTTGCAGATACATTCCTCTCAGTCTTCAAATATTGATTATGTACAAGATCTTCAGCATCTGTACATAGATTCTTCCCTTTCTGTCAGCATCAGCTCTCATCATGCAGTTTCCTCTTTTCAGTTTCTGTCAAGAGGAGGGGCTGAAAATCACGATCTGGAGTATCACTCAGAAGTGACTCAGTTCTGCCTTTTCTCTTGGAGCTCTGAGGGGATCAGTCCAGGGAAGTTCAATTTGTCTCCCAGCTGGGGGATCAGTTCCCTGCACCAAAATCACTTCTGGGTCCAGACACAGGTAACAGCTGCTTTTATTGTTTTTCTATCACATGATCAAATATTCTCTAGAGAATTTCAGATGCTGTTGACATGAGAGCAGGATTGCTGGGGACCCTTTATGTTGGCTGTGTTAGATCTGGTTGACTGGGGCAGCATGTGAAAACTGGAGTTTAGCACTGGTTATTTTCTTTGTGATTGTGCTGTGACTTTTGCTATGTGCTAAGAAAGTAAGGTAGGAGGTCCTATGGCGTTCACTACTCTTGAGTTGGTTAAATGTTTATATAGTATCCATCTTGAAGAGGTCATAATAGGAGCCAGATAAGATGGCTCAGTGTGTAACATACTCGATACACAGGACTGAGTGACCACCTGAGTTTGATTCGTGAGACCCACATAAAGGTGGAATGAGAGGCCTAACTCAGTAAAGTTATTCTCTGGATAACTTCACCATGGCATAGGTCCCGCCAACCACCCCCAAAACACCCAAATAACAATACATAACAATTTAAAAAAAGAAATCTGTAATGGAAAGTTTTCTTTTTCTCAGAAAATAAGGGAAATTTTGAATAATTTCAGAAAACTTCATAAATTAGAAAACTAGAGAAGATCAATACATGTACTATTTCTTTTTCCATATTATCTGTTGGCTATTATCTTAGTTATGAATGTAAGGGGCAAGGTGACTTACAAATATTTACTATTTAATAATATATTGATATCTATTATCAGATTGACTCTTTCACGGGCATTCACTAATGACTGCTTTCTAGTGACAAAATTAATTTTCATATAGTCTCCTCTAACAATATCATATTCTAGAATATAATATGTGAAATAATCACATATATAGAACGATTTGAGATTAAAACTTCAGGTTGTACCCTGCTATGCCCCTCTCTATTGCTCTCACACGTCACCCCTGCAATACCCCTTTCTACTTTCCTGGTTGCTGCAGTTACTCCAGGTTCTGTAGCATGTCTGAAGACTTGGAGCCAGGAGCCTCAGACATGAGAGAACATGCAGTATTTGTCTTTCTGGGTCTAGACTACCCCACTCAGTAGAATTTTCCTACTTCCATGCATTTACTAGGCCTGACCCTGAAGAAGAATGTGTAGGATAAGACTGGGTAGAGAGGGTGGACAGCTCAGGAGTTTTGGCTTTAATTGAAGAAATATTTATGTGTCTTGGAGTCCAAAATGTTAACCACTCACAGTATTAACCTTCATATATTGTTTGGATGGTGGTGTCTGGGAAACTCTGAGAGTAAGTTTAGTTGAAAAGACTGCAAGAACATTTTTTATATTTGTGTTTATCAAAATGTGTAAATAATTTTAAAACAAAATTTTTATTCATTCAGAAAGCTTTTACTGTTTGTTATTTGAATTGATAGTTGAAAAATATTTCAGTTATTTGCAGTAGTACCAAATTTTCCTAACAATTTATATATGTTCAATATTTTAAACAAATAGGCTGTGCCAGTATTATAATAGTTTATTAGTAAATTTTTAATTATTCCTGTATTTTCTAATAATAAGTGCTGTGAACATTAGAGGAATAAATGACAGAAATCTTCAAAGACTTCTTACCCTAGTAGAAAATAGGGTCAATCCATGTGATTTAGGGTATTTTGATCATTAGGGGAATGAATCAGACCCCACCCTTTCTCACCCCACTGCAGCATCAGATCCCAGTACCTTCCTGAAGGTGGACATTTTAACTTTTTCTTTAGAAATCACTCAAGGTCAGGTTGTAACACAGACCGTACTTCACTTACTCCCAAGATGAGTGATGAGATTACTTACACAACTGTGAGGTTCCATAAGTCTTCTTCAGAGCTGCAGAATAAAGAAAGGCCTGATGAGACTCAAGGGTCCAGAGAAGCTGGCCACAGAGGTAAGTGTTTTAAAAATCTAAATTCACCTGTTTTTTTATGCATTGTAACTTTTGACATTTGAAAACATTATCCTACTTATTGGAGAAATTATTTTGGCCACTCCACGTAGTTAAAAGGATATTTATTTAATGGTGTAACTCACAAATTAAGTAATAGGTAGGTCGCAGGGTCTGGGGAAGGTGTATCGCAGTCCAGCCGTGTTCTCCAGAGCTCTGCACAGTCCACCTTCACCGTTCAGCGTCCCGGCACAGAGAGAGCGCACAGAGAGAGCGCTGGCCCATCCAGCTCTCACATATCCAGGCGCCTCCCCTGGCCCCGCCTCGTAGGCATGACAGTTGCCAGAGTCTCAATGGGGGTTGGAACTTCCAGATCCAAGCTGGAATGGCTACCCACTACACCTACTCTCTTTCCACTGAAAACAATAACCCTCCATTTTAGCTGGGCTTGGTGATGCACGGGGCGGGGGGGAGATAAATGAATATGAGTGGGGGAGTAATCATGTACAAAATTGCTCAAAAATAAGTTTAAAATCAAGTAATCAATTTTCAAAAGGAAAAGGAAACAATAGCTCTATTTTTACCTGTTAGTTGGTAACAGAGAAAACCAGACAGATATAGGAGTTCAATAGATGTCTATCAGAAAAAGTTCTTGAGAATTGACAAGTGAGAATTGAATACATTCCATCAAATTTGAGAAACTGTTAGGAGGTTTTATTATGTAGTCTAGTCTAGAAAAATTCTGAAACCTTTAAAACTGAAAAACTAGGGTCTGAAGAAACAACATATGTTCTAGAGAAATGAAATCTTAAATAAATGCAAAGTGCACATTAGAAGCAATACTTTCATTCTTGCAGAAGGTGTTTTAATTGTCTTAAATATTTCTAACATCTCATGCAACCAAACAGCAAAAGCAGTCCATCAGAGGAGGAAGACACTTCCTGGGAAGAAGCTGCAGAGGAAGAGAGGGGATGAAAGAGGGTAGTGGGGATGGGGATGACAAAAGCACATTATGCATTTTCAGAAATGTCAAAGAATGATTAAGTTTATTTATAAAAAAGAGGAAATATCACTTTTATGTTCTCTTTTTCTGCTTACTCTGAATTAACTGTAACAGTTGAACTCCAAGCTGAGAACTTTAACTTCTTTGACAGAGTGATAATCAGAGGCTTGGCTTTCAGATTCCCAACACCTCAGACACACAAAGATGTTTAGTGTCGTCTAGAAAAAAAAAGGAACTTATGGAAAAAAGTGAGTTGAACTTAGGCCCCTTTAAGGATGGACCTGTATACATGTCAGCACCAGAACAATCACGGTTCCCTACCAGTTCTCAAGAACATCCACTCTTCTTCCCTTCCTCCTCATCCTCAGTTAAGTGCCCTTGATTGACTGTATGCTCCAAGTCGGGGTCTTCTACTTGGACTGTGTCTGTACCTCCAGTGTTTCTGAAGGATGCACTTTTGATCCAGTAGATCTGGGTGAAGGGTATGTGCCTGTCATCCAGCTACTTCTAGGATGAGTCAGGAGGACTGAGAACATAAGGCCAAAGGTAAAAAAGTCTAAAACCCTGTGAAACTTCATACATGTAGGAATTTTACAGTGGGTGCATTTTAGGTAGAAATCTACAGACTTTTAAAGCATATGTTCAATCAACTTGCTCAGCTTGTATGATGGACTTCTGTAAAACTTTTAGAAACCAATATACCTTTTTTGAATGCTACAAAAAATTATAATTAGCATTGGGTTGTTTTCATGGTAATTATTTTCTTGCTTTGTTTTTCATTTGTTCATTTATTTGTTTGTTTGTTTTGACTTGATTTAAGAGTGGTCAGTCCCTTGGCACCTCACTGCAATACCTCTGGGAATCCTTTGTTCCATTCTGCTGGTGATAATTGCCGTGTTGGTGAAAAACAGTGAGTAACTGATATAAATCTTCTTTGCCTTTCTCTCTAAGTAATAACTTTAGACACAAATTATGCAGTTAACATACACTGTCCATTGTTCTATCTATAATCAGGGAATGTGCCAGACAGCTCTCAACTGTGGTTTTGTTTTGCTTTGTTTTTTTTGTTTGTTTGTTTTGTTTTGTTTTGTTTTTGCCTGACACACTGCAGTGTCCTGTTCTCATACATACCTATTCTATTAACTCTGGGGCTGTTGAGAGCTGCCTTGTTCTGTCTTATTCTTGCTATTTTTCCTTTTGAGGACTTACTGGTAGTCTGTTTCCTGAGTTTAGGTGATTGTGTATCTTATGTAAATATTCTGTGAGAAACATCTATGCAAAAGAAATGATGATGTTCATTTTTCTAGTGTATATTAAGGAAACGGTTAAGTGAACAGTCTTCATCTGTACATAGACATTAAAGCTTGAGCTTTATTGAATTCCTTCACATGTTTAGAGAAAATCACTCCGAGGCTGTGCTATGACATGGCTACGTGTCTGGATACTTTGCTTTCCCTTTGGTCCAATGAGAATTGTGTCATGTCTTAATGTTTCTTAGTTCACATTTTTCATGCTGTGTTAAGTATTCACTGAATATTTTACTTATGTATTTATTTGAAAGTTTTGTGCTGTGAAAAACTAAAATAATTGGAAGTTGTGGTACATCTACTGCAATTTTATTCAGCTGTATTGTTTACTTTACGTTAAAGTTACCTTGATAGAGAGAAATTCCTGTTTACATTCCTATAGTGAGTTAATTGAGGTGTTACTTTCTAAATGTCAAAGTACCAGTTTGTTGCTGGAGAATTTCTCTCCAGCTCTTACCAAGTCCCGCCAGTCCCGGAGCCCACTTATAAAATAAACACACAGACACTTACATTATTTAAACTGCTTGGCTATTAGCTCAGGCCTAACATTGTCTAACTCTTACTCTTATATTTAGCCCATTTCTATTAATCTATACTTTGTCACATGGCTCGTGGCTTACTGGTACCTTACATCTTCCTTGTCCTGGCGGCAGCTCCAGCCAATTCCCCCTCTGCCTTCCTGTTTCTCTTTTTCTCCTCTCTGTTAGTTCTGCCTATACTTCCTGCCTGGCCACTGGCCAATCAGTGTTTATTTATACAAAGCAATATCCACAGCACCAGTTACACTAATTATATGTGTTGTTAATCAACATGGGTTTTCTCTGTTAACTTTAATTTCAATATTTACTCCTGGTGAGCATTTTTGGTATTATATCTGTTACTAATTTCAGTTTTTCAGTATACTCAAGAAAAACATGAATTGCAGAAAGCTCTAAATAATCTCCATCAAGAGTACAGCACCATGCAAAATGTGAGCTACTTAATGGAAGAAATGTGGAAAAATAAGTCTAAAGAGTATGATGCCTGCAAAGACCATCTGGCCTCCATCAACAGGAAACAGAATAGAATCTATGGGGAAACTAATGTTGTTTTAGATTGCAAGCAGCTCACAGGTAAGGAGGGGATCTTGAATAAAGAATTGCATTATTCCGTATTGTTTCTTCTCCAGAAGATTTGAAGTCCAATTAGCAGCTTACAGTGCTGGTGACCTGTGGGTTAATGGCTTGTGGTTTCATTATTTCATAAGGGGCATGGAACCCTAGAAATCACTGTTTAAATTAGGAGAATCTAATAGGTTCTAGAACTCAGTAACTGTTTTGGCTTTTACTGCTCCAAGGGGATGTAACTGTAAGTCAGCACAGCTGATAGTTCAGGTTCTTTTGGTCTGTGGGCACATCTGAGTCTCCAACTTTGTTGCTGACAGAACATGGAAGTTTCCAATAAGAGTATATTTATGAAATTCTTATTAGGCTGAAATGGAATAGAGCATGTATATGGGTGCAATCATAAAAAAACTTATGTGTGTGTTTTCCTTCTGCCTTAGTATGAGAGAGTTGGCTTATTTGTGACCATGGTGAAACTTACTACAGCACATTTTGGAGCTTCAAAATGGTGTTCACACTTATGTTACTCTGTCAATGACACAGTGATTGAGGCCAGAAAGATGAAAATATCTAGGATTGTAAAGAAATTTTCTTACTTTGTATTATGACTGGTTGACTATAATGGTCACAGTTTATTGTTCATTACTAAATATTTTTTTTCAGAAATTAAAATTTACAAAGAGTTTTTGCATATGATTTCACTATGCCATGATAGGGGTTGACATTCATTATTATGCAAGGACTAATAATACCTTTAAAACTGCTACATTATAAAATAAAGGTGCCGACAATTTTTTGAAATATTTCAGAGCTATGAAAAATGTTTTGTGTCATTATCTTAAAATGACTTTATCATCTGTAAATGGTAGCATAATGCTGTAGTCCCTGTCCTTAGGAGGCTGAGACAGGAGGATTATAAATTTGAGGGCAATCTAGACAGCTCAGCAAATTCCAAGCCAGTCTGAGCTACACAATGATACCTCTTCACAGGAAAACAAAGGTTGGAGATAAAGTTTGTTAGTAGAGCATGACCTTCCCCAGTCCCTAACCAAACAAAATTATCACATTGAGGTATTATTGCTATACAAACTGCATACATTTTATTGTATTCAACTTGACATATTTGGGTGTGTGGTCATACTGTTAAAAGCATCAACATAATCAGGAGAATAGACTAACTCCTTCAAAAGCTCCCTCATGTGTCTCTTATTTCCCTTAAGGTAAGATCTTCTAACATAGATCACAGCATAACTTTAAGTGCACAGTGTGTATGGATGAACTGGGGGCACAGTACATTACGACAGGTCTAGAATTCCATCATCCTTGTAACTGCCTCTGTGCAGCATGTGTTTGTTCCTCATATTTCAGTTCTGGTATCACACAAGCCTCTGCTTCTTAGTGTTGGGCTGTGTTAGAAACCTCATGTGAGTTGAGTAACAAAGTATGGTCTTGGGCCTGGCTTGTTTCACTTTACACACTATCCTTGAGTTCATCCATATCTGTCACTTAGTTGAACATCTCTCTTTTGTGGTATATAGGTGTGAGACATGGTTTCATTTTGTAGTGAAGGCTTTCTTAGAGTCTTCTTTATAGTCAGGGCTGGTAAAGAAGTCACTACTTAGCCTAGGCTGGCCTGGAACTGGTGGTGATCCTCCTGCTCTATGGAGTGCTTAGGTTATAGGAATAAGCCATTATGCCCAGCCAGTTTACCTCCCTTTAAAGGATAATAGTGTTCCTTTGTGTGCATTTTTTACATTTTTTTCTACTGATTTATCAACAATGAACACATCATCTGTTTCTATATATTTAGTGTTATAAACAACACTTCATAGATCAAGTGTGTACAAGGATATCTCAACGTTCTAAAATTTCAATTTCTTAGAGCTCTGGATTTTACTTAGTTATATATGTGTAATCAATACAGCTCACTAATAACAGAATACTATAAAGTAATAATTTTCACCATTCCCTTCTCTGTTGTAGGCAGACGTGTTGAAGGACACTGGTTCTGCACTGACATAAAATGTTATTATTTCATCATGGACAATAAACGCTGGAGTGGATGTAAACAGACCTGCCAGAATTGCAGTTTATCCCTTTTGAATATAGAGGATAATGATGAATTGGTACTTTAGATTACATACTTCTTTATTCATAGACTCCTTCCTTAACCCTTGGATAGTGAGATACTGAGTCCAGGCAGGTTTATTGAAAGAGAAAACATTGTATATGGTTTGCCTGTATTGTGAGCAAAAACTGTGCAGTAAGAGTATCTTAGGCTACTCCTTCCTGCTCTTGGCTTAGGGTCAGGACACAGGGTCTGTTATGAGAAGACTCACTACTAAAGAGACAGTTATGTCTTTGCAGGCTCTTCCCTTTCTCAGGAGTCTACAAAAGAGTCCCTGATAGAAGCATGCTTTCCCTGAATAAATTTAACCCTTTGGTATAGCACATGCTGTGACTGACAGTTATGTATATCCATGGAGTGTCAACTCCACCCAGAGAGGCCACTGTCTAGGGTTTCCTCTTTGGAACCCAGAAGTGAGACTGCCTGAAATGAGTAATTGGAAGACAACAGGGAAAGTAACTGACCTCTGGGCCAATTTGCAAAATGGAAATTATATGAGAACCATGGAAGTAAATAGTGTCAATGTAACTGTCCATAATTATTACTTTATACTATTTTTATGTTTTATAAAAAGATGCCTATTTTTAGAAATGAGTAATTAAAAGAAAACAAAGGTACCAAGATGCTGATATTTTCTGTTTAAATTATTACTAAGAAAATCTCTTCTATTATAAAGACTATATTTTTCTAGAAAAAAGGTTGAATCATCAGCTTGAAATCTTGGTCATTTAGAACATGGTACAAAATTTATACACCAGTTCAATACATATATAAAAATTACAACATAAAAGAATTTTAATGTGAAATAGTAATGTAAATTGCCATTTAACATAGTAATCATAATTAAATTTAAACCCATATTTTAAAATATAGTCAGGAATTTAATTAGACATCATGTCACTTGGATATCACTTGTAAGTTATTAAAGTTTTTCAAATATCTGTCCCTTCCCTCCTCAATTTCTGTCACCTCCAGGTCTGAACTTAAGAATGTCTTTCTCTCTGTAGGTTGGAACTTAATGCAAAGTTTTTCACATAGGATTTTTCATCTTAATGAATTTGCTTTGAAGACAGGGCATTGCTTATCATATGAACACTTTCCACATGCCTCTGTAGTCTTTGGGAATGCACATTTTATTAATCTCATAGAGTGTCAGAAATTATTTAATGAATCGTGTATGCAGTATGCCTGTTTTTAGGAGCCACAAGCAGGAATATTGTGAATTCAAGGCCAGCCATGGCTACACAGTGAAACTTGGTCTAAGAAACACAGTCACAAATCATTTCATGAACCTAGTACCCCTAGACTCCTGAAGTTTTAATTTTAAATAACTCCTGCAGCTGACATCGGTCTTTATATAAATGAGCTACTAGTGGGAAGTCACTTGAAAAATGAACTTGGAGGGACTCAAGGGCTGGAGGACAGGACAGCAGAGAACTGACATAAGAATACCTGGGACCTGCTATGGTTGCTCTTTTCTCACCAAACAGAAGGAAATTTTATCATCAGATGAGTTTTTTCTCTTACAGAAGTTCCTTCAGCTCCAAATTAAGCCGAACAGTTACTGGATTGGATTATCATATATTACAACAGAAAGCAAATGGCAATGGATTGGCGATGGCCCATCTAAACTGTGAGTTTCCTGAGCCCCCACACTCTAACACTAGTGCACAGTTGTAAGGATTGTGTGCAAAGGCTTTTCTCTCATTTCACAATGCTTTTCTCTTGTCAATGGAGCTCTGGGGTAAGGACAAGATTCATAAGACAGTGTTTGAGCAAGTGTTAGATGGGGCAGAGGAATGGTCTAGAAGCAGACTGCCAGTGATGTAATACTGAACACAGCTCAGGATTGTATGTTCCAAGATGTGCAGAGCCCAAGCAAATCAACAGCATAAGATCACTTGAAGTGACTAGAACATCCTGATAGATACTATGAGAATGAATATCTGAATCATTCACATCATTTGTTTCTGTAGTTAGCTTATATAATTGTTTGTTATTTATAATCTTAGAAATTTTTTGCATATACATACATATGTATATCTACCTTCTGTTTCAAGATGTCATATTGTGTAAACTCCAAGTTTTACGTTAATTTGTAATCTGGTAGAAACTATTCATTGATTATCTTTATTAATAATAATTCTTTTTCTTGAATATATCTCATGTGCATAAAATACAACATGATTAAACCCTTACCTTTGTCTCCCTAAGCTTCTTCTGCTTCTGTCCTAACATGTGCTCCTCCAACTCATGTTTTTTACTTGATGCTGTCCATACGAGCATGGTACAGCATCCACTGGAGGAAGGATACCTACCAGGGATCCCCCCCCCCCAAGAAGAGCAAATCTTCCTATTCCAGCAGCAGCCACCTAACATCAGTGATCTTAAGTGGTAGTGGGCAGTGCCCCATCTATACAGGAAATTTGTCATGTCCAGAATGCTGATTTTCATGGTGCTTTCCCCCTTCTCTGTCCTTACATTCTTTCTGATTCATCTTCCCTCTATTTTCTGAGTCTTGGTTGTGGTGTTTGGGGGAAGAGTTTATGAAGATATCTCCGGTATGGCTGAGCATATATTCTCTTCTCCTAAGCTCTTTGACCAATTCTGCTTCTTTGCACCTACCAATACCCATTGTAAAAAGAAGCTTCCCTGACAGAGGTGGAGAGCAGCCCAGGTCTAGGCCATAAACATAAATATTAAGAGTGCAATTTGACCACATGGGCCACTTAGTGAAATGATAGTAGCAGATTCCATACGAGGGCCCATGACTTCCACAATAATGGGCTTTTGGTTTGGATTACAATATCAAACATGACACCCTTCAACTCCAATAAGAAAGCAGTTACTTATCCTATTACTATGGGTCCACTGGACATGTATTGCCTAGAAGGTCAGTATTGTGGCTTGTGGGGTCCAATACTGGGTAAGATCTTTCAAATCTTTTCTCTCTTTGAAAATTTGAATGTAATTGGCCCACATAGTCTCATAGGAAGTGGCACTGTTAGTAGGTGTGGCTTTGTTGGAGTAGGTGGGATCTTATTGGAGGAAGTGTTTCACTGTGGGAGTGTGCTTTGTGGTTTCCTATGCTTTGGATACCACTGAGTGTGTCAGTCGGCTTCCTGCAGCCTGCACATCAAGAGGTAGCCAGCAGCAAGTCTGCCTGCACACTGCCATGTTCCCCACCATGATGATAATGCACTGAACCTCTGAAACTGTGAAGGAAACACCCCAATTAGATGTTTTCTTTATAAAAATTGCTGATGTCATGGTGTCTCTTCACAGCAATAAAAACCCTAACACACCATGACACTCCCCTACCAACCTGCAAAGGACCTTTGACCCATTGAAAGCTAGCCCAAGGAAGATGCTTCCTGATTGGATTGAGATTGATTTTTCTGTCCTGGCACCAAGTGTGTGGTGTCTTCAGAAATAGGGTGTTGCCATGTAGTTGTAGTGGAAAACCAAGGGCACAGCAACAGCTTATGTTGTTTAGAGACCTCTGTGGTATCACTGACCAGTAATTTCTTTGGAGGTATTCCTTACCTTACACTTTGATTTTTATTTAATAACTCATATTTTCTGTGGATCTAACTCTTTTTTAAATTATATTTTGATATTTTTAAATTAAATTTTCCATAGAATATATTTTGATTAGGTTTTCCTCCCTCCTTAATACCCAGTACCTCCCCACCTCCCTCCCAACTCACTCAATTTCAACTTATTTCTCCCTCATTCCCAAAAACAAAAGGAAAATAAAATCAAACTAAAGAAATCAACCAATAAGACAAAAATTGCCTAAAACAAACAAACAGACTAACACACAAAGGTTCCCAAACCACCAAAGAAAAAAGGAGTCTGTTTTGTGTTTATCAACTATGAGCTTACTAACTAGTAGGTATCCATAAGGCCTTTTATACATCCTTAGTTTTGGTTGATTCATCCTTTATTATCTCCTGTCTATTATTTTCCAGTATTCATTCATATTTTATCTTTAATCCTAAGAACCCTCCCTCTGCCTTCATTTTACATATTTATCAGTTTTTCTGATTATTGATTTTTTTTAGAAATACAAATTTTTTAAAAACCCCTAATAATTCTGTTTGTTCTTTAATAACTTGTTAGCTAGTTACATTTTAACTTACTTTTTATATCATTTAAAATAAATTTAATTTTTATTGTTTGTTGTTGGTTGTTGTTTTTAAATAGAGATTTATGTCCTCAGGCTGGTCTTGAACTCCTGATCCTTATATTTCCATCTCTCAAGTGTGAGACTACAGGCAGGTGTAACTATCTTATATCACTTTAAAGATAACAACTGTACTTATTTTACATGTGTTAATTGGTAATACTATTGTCTATAATTTTGTGGGCTTAATGTACTGTTTCTGCTGGATTTTGTTCATTATGGAATTCTTTGTGGTATTCAATGAATTTCTTTTTCAGCTGCTACAAAAACTATCTGAGGCATCAACAGTGGTAACTTTCTCAGAAACCTTTCATTCAGTGCCTGAGAACATGGCAGGTCTGGCTCACTTCTATTTAAACATGGTCCTGCCAGTGTGGACAGTTAGGTTCCAAATCTGCAGAAAGATAACTTCCTCTTTAGTCCAAGAAACTCTCAAGCAGGCTGTCACAGAGGTGGCCAGAGAACAGAAGACCTTACATGATGTATTAGTATGTACAAATCATACAGATTATCACTATTGTAATTAATTTTGGTTTTCCTATAGGAAATATCATTTCATACAGGCTAGCTCTGCTCATTTGCATGTACTTCCCAAGCATTAGAACTGTTGGTGTTTGCCACTGTGAAGGCCACAGAGTTAATGAATTTGTTTGTATTCTACAGCACCATACAGAGTGAAATGAGCATGTGGTAATATTTAGAGTGAGGTTCTAGCGGCTGAAAAGATGTCTGCATCCAGATTAAGTGATCTTCGTAGACCTTGAATATGTTACAGAACTGTTCCCAGATTATGGTATGATTACCGGGCCTAAACATGAGGCTTTTATCAGGAAGTCTAGTGGTCAGAAGATTTCTGTGGCCACCACAAGTATTTTCTCCAGTGGGAAGACACAGAAGCTTGTACACCTGCTTACAATGTCAGCTTCTAAGGAACCTAGTGAGAAGCTGTGAGCTTGTGTTTCTTGGTAGAAGTCCAGGTAGACATCACCATGGAGATAAAGAAATCATGATGCAGAATATGTGCTCCATGTGTATCTTGTGAATAGTGTCTGCTATGGCTTTTCCTCTTTGCCAATGTTCAACACACATGCCTTACTAATTGTACCATAATCATATCTTATGGTTGACTAATATGTATACTCAGCCCTACTATACATTACCTGTTCTTTATATGATCCATGGGCCACTTAGTTTCATTTAGCATCCTTTTCTGTTCCTATTGTAAATATAAATCCTCTATTTCCACCTAGCTTAAATCCAATGTTAAATGAAGGCAATCTTTGGTTAAAGTTTTATTCCTTTGCCATTTCAGCCCCGTGGATTTTGGTGGATTTCATTCTCTGGTATTCTGTGACATAAATTCTCATTAGGCTAAGCTGGTTCAAACTGATTGTATTTCCCTAACTGGCCTTGAACTCCTGATACTCCTGGATTCATTCTTTGGTATTTGAATGGTCATTTTCTGTAGATTCACTATTTATTTTGCCCTGCCTATTAGTAGAAAGCCTGGCTGTCATGCTTTACTGATGCTTTGGGAGTCTCAGCTTTACTGAAGTCTTAGTCTATACAGGAATCTGCTTTCTGCCTGTTCATAAATGAACTGAATCAGTTTTAGTTGATCAGGGTCTTGCTCCATAGCCAGGTATGGTGATATTTTATTTGTACTGAAATGTGATTTTAATTTTATGTTAATAAATAAAGTTGCCCTGGGGTCAGAGCTACATTAGAGCCATAGCAAGAGCATGGTGGTTAGAAGAGCTAGGTAGATTTCTGTGTGTTCAGGGATACAGCCAGTATTGGAGACATACGCCTTTAAGACCTGGAGGGCGGTACTTACAGGCAGTGATGAGGCAGTCATGTGGTTGGGTTTACAACCAATGAGAAGGCAGAACAGAAAGACTATTTAAAGACAGACAAACAGGAAGAAGCTCTCTCGGGGAAGCTAGGAGCACTGCAGGAGGTAAGATTTTAGCTCTGAGCTCTGACCTCTCGGCTTCCTCTTTTACATTGGCTCTGTGTTTCTTATTTTAATAAGATGATTGGTTACATCTACAGCCAGGTTTATCCTGGTTTATAATCCTCCTAAATCAGCCCCCTCCATGCTAGGTTATAGTCATATATCATTTTTCTTTGTTTGTATTGCTTTTGATTTTTCAAGATAGGGTTTCTCTGTGTAGTCTTGGCTATCCTGGAACTCAATCTATAGACCAAGCTGGCTTCAAACTCACAAAGATCCACCAACCTCTGCCTCACAAGTGCTGGGATTAAAGGCATGTGGCACCACCGCCCAACATTGTGTTTTAGTTTTTATTTAACACTTTGAATTATCTTTCACAGGAAGGTAGTTGTGGATTTAGTATTCATTGTCCATCAGAGATTGCAGATTTGTTGCACACAGGGAAGTCAGTCGATCACCATGTGTTAGTGAAGGCCCAATACCTCTGAGGAAGGGGAGGAAAGAGAAAAAACAAAACAGTCACAAACCCTCTTCTGTGACTATTCTACAAATGTCCCTTTCTCCTCAAAATGCATGTATATAAGACCTTGTTGTGTGTGCCACATGCATTTATTTCTTTTTTAAACTATCTTTATTGTAAAAAGTATCAGAGGAAAACAATTTTAGTGTAAAATTGTTCCAAGGAAATACTGAAAATTAATTTAACTTGCTCACAAAACATTAACAGTGTGAAGTAGATAAGAACCTGAGTTGTGATCAAAAGACCATTTTTATTTTTCATTTTATTCCATTTATTTTTGTGGACTATTCACATGTACTGTGACATACAGGTCACAGCACAGGTGCAGTGAGAGGAGCGTTGAAAGCATCACTTCTCTCCTATTGTGTGGGATCTGAGGTCTGAACTCTGGTTGCCTGGTCTGATGCCAATGGCCTCCACCCACTGAGCCATTTCATTGGCCCAAGACCAATTGTATGCATTTAGAGAAAATAGAAACCTTTTATTGATATACTTATGATTAATTCCATACTTTGTATATTTTGGTCAATGAATCTCGTTTTAAAAACTTTGGCCTGAATCAATATAAGGTTTGAATTTAAATAATTTCCCATTGTATTTTTCACTTCATAGTGATTTGACAGTAATGGGATCACCACGTAAGACAGGAGGCGGTGCATTTTTCAGTTCAACAGGTGTAGATGATGATGACTGTGTTAGAACTCACTCCTGTATCTGAGGACAAAAAGTGGATAAATTATCTAATTCAGTGTGCAGTGCATAGGAAAGTTAAAAATGGAATGTGGTCATCTTTGTTGGTTTCCTGTGGTGATTTGTGACTACTTAACGACCAAATGTTTTACCACAGGTCTCAGTCGGCTGTGCAAACAGGGCGATGAGCTGGAAAGGGAAGAAACATTCTTCTGAAAACTGACTTAACAGAGCAGAAGCCATTTTCCTTCCTTGCACAACACAGCAGCTTGTGTCTGTAGAATGGATGCCTTTGGTCCAGGGCCCTAAGGAATCACTCTCTTTTTTTCCTGAATGACACATGGAACTTAATACAGAACTCTAATAAATAACACACATATTTCATCACCACTAGAAGAAACCGTTCCAACATCCATGGTGTTGACAGCACAATTAAGAACTAGGATGCAGTTGTGGGTTTCTGTTTGTTTGTTAGTTGGTTAACTACTGGTTGACACTTTTTATATGTAGAAGAATTTCTCATCTTTATAGTGCATTTATTTCCTGCAAAAAAATAATTTCAGACTTAGTGTATAGTTTCCAGACCAGTTCAAATCACTCATACAACCTTCCACAATCCATATGCATTCTCATTCTCTCTCTCTCTCTTTGATCCATTTGATGATGAGTTGAAACTCTGTAGATACAGTTATATTCATTGAGGCCAGGTGCATGTGAATGTTCAAGACTTACAATCTTTTATCTTTTCTTTCTTTCTTTTTTTTTTTTTTTGGTTTTTAGAGACAGAGTTTCTCAGTGTAGCTTTGTGCCTTTCCTGGAACTCACTCAGTAGCCCAGGTTGACCTGGAACTCACAGAGATCTGCCTGGCTCTGCCTTCAAGTGCTGGGATTAAAGGCGTGCACCTTTTATCTTTTCTTATTTATTTATTTTATTTTATTTTTTATTTTATAATTTAATTTAATTTTACATATCAGCCACGGGTTTCCCCTGTCCTCGTCCTCCCCCTCCTACCCCCTTTCCCCCAGCCCACCCCCATTTCCATATACTCAAGGGCAGACTCCCCTGGGAATTCAGCTCAACCTGGTAGATTCAGTCCAGGCAGGTTCAGTCCCCTCCTCCCAGGCTGAGTGAAGTGTCCATGCATAAGCCCCAGGTTCCAAACAGCCAGCTCATGCACTAAGGACAGGTCCAGGTCCCACTGCCTGGGTGCCTCCCAAACAGTTCAAGCTAATCAACTGTCTCACTTATCCAGAGGGCCTGATCCAATTGGGGGCTCCTCAGCTATTGGTTCATAGTTCATGTGTTTCCATTCATTTGGCTATTTGTCCCTGTGATTTTCCCAATCTTGGTCTCAACAATTCTTGCTCATACAATCCCTCCTCTTTCTCGCCAACTGGACTCCTGGAGCTCCACCTGGGGCCTGGCTGTGGATCTTTGCATCCACTTCCCTCAGTCATTGGATGAGATTTCTAGCATGACAGTTAAGGTGTTTGGCTATCCTATCACCAGAATAGGTCATTTCGGGCTTTCTCTCGACCATTGCCAGTAGTCTATTGTGGAGGTATCTTTGTGGATTTCTGGGGACCTCTCTAGCACTTTGCTTCTTCCTATTCTCATGCGATCTTCATTTATCATGGTCTCTTTTTCCTTGTTTTCCCACTCTGTTCTTGATCCAGCTGGGATCTCCTGCTCCCCCAAGCTCTCTTTCCCTTGAAACTTGCCCTTCATTACCCCCACTCACATGCAGGTTGTTCATGTAGATCTCATTTCTTTGTCATTGGGTGATCCCTGTGTCTTTCTTAGGGTCCTGTTTTGTAGGTAGCCTCCCTGGAGTTGGGAGTAGCAGTCTAGTCATCTTTGTTTTATATCTAGTATCCTCCTATGAGTGAGTACATACCATGTTTGTCTTTCTGAGTCTGGGTCACCTCACTCAGGATGATTTTTTTTTTCTAGATCCATCTATTTGCCTGCAAACCTCAAGATGTCATTGTTTTTCTCTGCTGAGTAGTACTCCATTGTGTATATTTACCACATTTTATTTATCCATTCTTCAGTTGAAAGGCATCTAGGTTGTTTCCAGGTTCTGGTTATTACAAACAATGCTGATATGAACATAGCTGAGCAAGTGCCCTTGTGGTATGATTGGGCATTCCTTGGGTATATGCCCAAGAGTGGTATAGCTGGGTCTTGGGGGAAATTGATTCTCAATTTTCTAAGAAAGCACCATATTGATTTCCAAAGTGGCTGTACAAGCTTGCATTCCCACCAGCAGTGGAGGAGAGTTACCCTTGCTCCACATCCTCTCCAGCATAAAGTGTCTTCAGTGTTTTTGATCTTAGCCATTCTGTCAGGTGTAAGGTGGTATCTCAGAGTCGTAGACAAGCCCTTATCCAAAACTAACCAAAAGACAGAGAGAGAGCATAAAATTAACAAAATCAGAAATGAAAAAAGGACATAACCACAAACAATGAGGAAATCCAGAGAATCATCAGATCATACTTCAAAAACCTCTACTCTTTTCTTTTTTATTAAGAAATTTTCTATTCATTTTACATACCAATGACAGATCCTCCCATGGGGAGTCAGCAGAGCCTGATAAACTCAGTTGAGGCAGGTCCAAGTCCCTCCCCCTGAACCAAGGCTGTGTAAGGTGTCCCACCATAGGCAGTGGACTCCAAAAAACCCACTCATGCCCTAAGGAAGGATCTTGATCCCACTGCCGGGGGCTTCTTAAGTAGATCAAGTTATGTAACTATCTTGCCTATGCAGAGGGCCTAGTCCAGTCACTTAGAAACTCCACAGCTATTGGTCCACAGTTCATGAGTTCCCACTTGTTTGGTTTGGTTAAGAATTATAACCTTATAGGTAAATGAGTTTGAGGGTAGCCTTAGGCTACATAGTATGTTTGAGGTCATTGTGTGCTGCAGAGTAAGATTCTGTCTGATGAAGCCTAATAATAATAATGGTAATAATAATCATAATAATAATAATACATCTATAAATATTTTGTAGGGACAAGCAATTTCTTTTACACCATACTAAAACAATTAAACTCAATAAATGTGGATGATTTATTAATATGTTCTAATCCATAATCCATATTCTTATTAGTCAGTTTTCTCAGTTTTCTGTATCATGTCACTGTTGATATTTCTTTGTACTTAGGATCATGCAGTGCATTCACTTGTGTTGTCCTTTAGTTCTGAAACTGACTTAGGATTGCTTGTTTTTTTTCCTTCCTTCCTTTTTTCCTTTCTTCCTTTTTTCCTTTCTTCCTTTTTTCCTTTCTTCCTTTTTTCCTTCCTTCCTTCCTTCCTTCCTTCCTTCCTTCCTTCCTTCCTTCCTTTCTCTCTCTCTCTCTCTCTCTCTCTCTTTATTCGATCCTTTCTTTGTTACTTCTCTCTTTCATTCTTTCTTTTGACAATTACACTTAATAAAATCAAGTCTTGAAGTAAGATTGTACATGTAATAAAATGCATCCACTGTAAATCATGAGAAATATGAGTTTTAGCAAATATGTATACCTTTGCAAGTACCATTATGCAAATTAGTTTTATGTCAACATGACAGAAGCTAGATTCCTCTGAGAAGAGGGAACCTCAAGTGAGAAAGTGCCTCAGTAACAAACATCTGGCTGTAGGCAATCCTGTGGGGCATTTTCCTAATTAGGGACTGTTGTGGGAGGCCCCAGGCCAATGAAGGTGATATCACTGCTAGGCAGGTAATCTTGGGTACTATAAGAAAGTAGGCACAGCAAATTTAAGGAAGAAGGGCAGTAAGCTGCACTTCTCTGTGACATATGCATCTACCCTTGCCTGGGGTTCAGCCTCCAGCAGTGCAGAGCTTGAAAGAATTTCACAGAGTAGGCAAAGTACAACTTTTTTATCTGAGAGGGTAAAAAGAAAGATATTCACACAGATTATTAATAGCTTTCTTCTTCTATATTCTTTTTTCTGTATTCTATGATTTTATTCTTCCTCTACAGCTTATAAACCCTAATAAAATTTTCCAGGCAATATAAAAATTACGATGTGGTTACTGTAGATGGACAATTTACTCCTGCCTACCTGTTCCTGAATAACCAGTCAGAGGCTTAATATTAATTACAAACTGTTTGGCCTATTGCTCAGGCTCATTTTTAACTAGCTCTTACAACTTAAATTAACCTATTTCTATTGATCTACATTTTGCCACGTGTCTCATGGCAAATATTTACTATTTCATGTGTTCTAGCACATCTTGCTCCTCCGGTGGCTGGCTGGCATCTGCTTCAGCTCTGCCCTCCTTTCTCCCTGTATTCAATTTGTGTTTCCAGCCTAGCTGTCTTCTGCCTGGCTATAGTTCAAATCAGCTTAATTTATCATCCAATGGGAACAACATATATTCACAGCATATAGAAAGTCATCCTACAGCATTTCCCCTTTTCTGCCTAATTAAAAGGAAGGTTTTAACTTTAATATAGAAAAATTACATGTAACAAAACAGTTATCAAGCAAGAATTATAGCTATAATATCTAGTCTATTTGTATTTGGCCAAATTAAAGAAAATACTCTATCATTTATCCTATTTTCACAACTCTAAAGTTTCATCTCTAATCTACCTCTTATCATAACTAAGGAAAACTACAATTATAACTATCTAAGCTTCAACTCCATCAAAGACCCCAGAGGATATTTACCCAAGTAAAGAGAGAGTGCATTCCAGGTAACTTCTAAAATTTTAGATATAACAGAGACACCTGGCTGCCTGGACAGTCACCCAAAGTTCTTGTGTAATGTTGGGGCATCCATCCTTAGACTACAGGCCCATAGTATCTGGCAGACATTTCAGTGAAGCAGGAAATTTGAAGGTCTGTCCTGCCCATCTTGACAAAGTTCATCAGTCACTTTTCTCTGTGTCTTGCAAATGTCTGGCAGTTTCTTCTGTGAAGCAGGAACTTGAATGACTATCCCGCCTTGTTCACTTTCCTCTAAGTCCTGCCTGTCCAGTTTATATAACAAATTGTCAAGCAGTCCAGACAAGAGCAGTTTCTTGCCCAAATGGCTAGCCTTTGCCACATTGAAAGCAAACTCCATAAGGAGTTTCTTTGATGCTCATCACTCTTTTTGAAGTAATTGGTCCTGCCAGGAGGAGACATGTCTCAATGTCCAGAAAAGTATAAGTTCTTAAAATACTTTAAATGCCATATTTTGTATGTCTTTTAAGTGTTTGAAGATTACCCTACCTATCTGAAATATACCTCTGCATATCTAGAAAACCTATCTAATATGACTATAAGTTTGACTATTTAGATGACTAATAATTTGTATTTTTAGCTATATGTTACCTTTTTAAATGAGTTGTAGAAATGTAACATCTTAAACAAGAGTAGAAATATACATATAGTACAACATAATTCACCTTATATTTGTATCAATAAACCAAAATGTATACCAATGTAAAGTATTTTGAGATTAACGGTTATTTTTTGGATTAAAATAGAGCCAATAATCTACCTTTTCCTTATCCTTTCTATATCATATCCCCCTTTTTTCTTTAGAGAGAGACTGACTATAAACATTAACCACTTATAATCAACCCCCTTTCAATGAAAACAAACACTCATAAACAATATTTGGGAATATGGGCATAGTTGTCTATACTACTTCCTGTTGAATAGGGTCACTGGTGATCTTATGGGGATCCTGAGAAAATATAAGATAATGGTCAAGTCCTGGGAAGATCACCTACAACCCTTCTTGATATATACCATCTGCCAAGGTTCAGAAGACCTTACTTGATCAAATCTGATCCATCTTAACCTGAAACAACTCCACAGCCTCTTACTTCCTACAGAAACAAAAGGAGAGCCTCTTTTCCAAAGCAATGTATCCTTAGACCCAAATTTTGAAATCAAGATACTTTTAAAATATGTATGTTGGTTTAACTTAGTAGCTCCATAATCAAATGTCTCTCTGCAATTAGCTCATTAACAGTCAAAAAAATTCAAAGAAAACACAATAATATACACAATCCAGACTCTTTGTGTATTTTCCATGGCTTTACATGGCTTATTTTTTATGTATTACTTTATTATTTTTCAAGATTTTATTTTTATGACTATCTATACCCATTCTCTTCTCTTTCCAAAGCGTATGTACATTTTTTGAACATACTGTGACCCATTTAGAGGTTTTTTTCCATCTGAATTTATCTTCTTTGGATATATGTAATCCTTTTCTGATCACTACTTTAAACTACTAAGCACTAGGACCAAAGCAGGTGCTTTGGCGGCTGAGCTGACTCTGCCCCATTCCCTTTCCCTGAGTGCCTTGCTTCATAGTGGAGGTAACAGTGGGAGCCACATTTATTCCCCAACTCTGGAAGAAGTATTAAGTATCATGCAGCTATGCTCTCAAGCCTGCAGGCAGCAGCTGAAGCAGCTTCTTTAGACCTCAGCCTGTGAGAGACTGCGGGAGTCCACCATGTTCAGCTGAGGCCCACCATGGCCAGGGGATGCAGTTCTGTCCCTCGGCCTGTGATGAGAGACATAAACTAGGAAAGTGCTTCTGGCTCTGTTTTAGAATCTCTCTTTTTTATAAGCTCTCTCAGGTTTTATGTAGAAATTCTTGCCAAACACCTGGGCACCATATGAAGACAGAATAATCTCTCCTGCCTGCCTGTTCCTGAATACCCATTCAGAGGCTTAATATTAATTACAGTCTGTTTGGTCTATAGCTCATGCTCATTACTAGCTATCTCTTACATCTTAACTTAACCCATTTCTATTAATCTATGTATCACCACGTGGCCGGTGGCTTACTGGTACTTTCACATCTTGCCTCTTGGGCAGTTCACTGGCTTCTCTTAGACTCCATCCTCTTCTCCCTGTATCTCTGCAGCTCCTTTATTAACTAATGGTAATAAAATATATTCACAGCATACAGAAAGACATCCCACAGCAGGTTACATTCTATTTTTCAAGTGAATGATCTTTCAAGTCATCTCAAGAACCCACACACATTTACATCTAAGTAAGTTGTTATAGATTAACAGGGTATGAGCAACCATGGTATTTTTCTCAGCTAGCTTTTTTTTTTTTGCTGGCAGTCTGCATATTGAGATTACAAAGAAAGAATCAATCACTTTTATTACTTATATTAAAAGGTAATCTTTTAAGGAATTTTAAAAGAATCACAAACCTAAGCTTTTACATATGGAAAACAATCAATTAGCCCTACTTTAAATATTTAGTGTACATATCCACTCATCACAGTGTTTGTTTTGTTTTGTTTTGTTTTTTGTTTGGTTTTGTTTTGGTTTTGCTTCAGGAGATTGGGAATAGAAATGTATACAAGGAATTAACCAATATCTTTGATCAACAGTCAAGCCTAGCAAGGAAAGTACTTCAGCTAGTAATAATTGGGCTGCTTTGTTTTTTCATTCCTAACCTAATGAATAGCTATGTGTCCTTGTGAACTTTAGATTGTTTTTAGGATTTTTCATCCCTAAGCTATTATCAAAACATCTTAATCTAACCTGAAGTTATTTTAATGATTTGTTTCAGCTATGATGCACACTGAAACTTGTGAACCATCTGTCTATATCAAGATGAAAAGAATTTAAGTTATCTGAGCTACTAGGATTCAATTGTTTTTCTTAATCTTAACCTTAGTCACAGTCTGTATGGCTCCTCAATATAAACTCATGTGTTTTAGCTGTGTGACACTTTCTTTTTGTATTACTTATCCTCTGTAGCCCCTGCTTTATCAGAGGAAGGAGCAACATTTTATCCTACCTTTACCTATGTTAATTTTTCCACTAAACTCACCTCTATCATAATACCTTACTATATTTATTAAAGACCCACAATCATCAAATTCTAATTTAAACTAACACTATTATTGTATAAAATCACTACTTCAGTTTAGCGGTACAACATAGGAGGATATCATCTCCATAATAATCCTTAGGTAAAAATGCCCAGTAGAATGGGATATTTCTAAGAGATGATCATACTGCATTATGGGAAGTGGGAAATTCCCCATGCCCATTCATACCTGCCAGATATCAGAGGAAGATAGCAGCAGCAAACATGTGAAAGCCCAGCAGAAGAAAAAGACATTCTAGGGTCTGTGGTCTCAGGGCCTTTCCTATCTGAAATTTACCCAACAAGGTCTTGTTTGCTGATAGCCCATCCCCTGAAGTCAATTGCCATCTGCTGCTCTTCTGTCATCACCAATGGCAAGCTCAGATTGTGCTCCTGCTCAGTTTAATTCTTCCCTGACTTCCTAACTCTACATACATCTCTCTTCTACACATCTCTTCCTATACTATCTTTATATAGATATTGCTCCATCTCTCTACATAGCTCTCTCTTCTACATAACTACTCATCTTCCTGTCCATACAGCTCTCTATTATAGCTCTCTCTCTCACACACACAGCTCCTCTACATAGCATCAGTTCTCTCTGAGAAAAAAATTCTGGACATATATATGAGCTACATTATGAGGGTCAGAGCTATTTGATAACATATGAGAATCATAGTTTCTTTCAGGCTAGGGATGTCACATTGATTGACCAGCCAGTCAGTGAGTGGCAATGCTTGGCTGTCAGCCAAGCTCCTTGGTGAGGAGGTGTGAGGCACATAGGCTGAATGGTCAGCATTTCCCAACAGAAAGTGACATTGAAATTCAGGACTTAAACAGTAAACAGTTTTTTGACTGAACCTTAATCCTTGTGCTATAAACTTTGGTTGGAAGTGTGTGTAGAGAGTCAATTGTGAGAGAATTATGTCTATTAAATTTGCTTTGTGCTTGACTTTAGTTCAACAAACAGACACTTGGTAATTTGTCCTTGTGCCTATTTTGCAGGGGCAACTAGTCTATTTTGAATTTGCTCTAAAATCTAAAATCAGCTAAAAAAAAAAAAAAAAAAAAAAAAAACTGTCTTTGTAGCTGAGATTACTGTTATTTTCCTATGTCAGCCTGAGTTATGAAAAATATCCTGGTATTCTTTCTAGTCATCAAAATTATACAGCTTAATGAGAAGTCATCTTCCTGACCATCCACAGATATATGTGCCCATAAGATTGTGATGTAATCATGAGATTAAATATACACATCACACGAGATTACTCATTACAGTGCAGGTATTAAGGAGACACCACAGCTGTTTTTGCACATGTAACTTTACAGACAGAAGTAACAGTGTTCAGAGCTTGTGGCACCATTAGCTTTGCTTGAACAGGGTTCCTCCATCAGAAAATTATTCATCTAGTGTGTTGATGCTTGAACTATCAACTGCTATCTGTTGTACAATGCCATGGCTCTTGACATTCACAGACCAGTGATTCATTCTTTTTCTTATAAAGCACTTTTTTTTATTACACAAATATACCACGTTTTTTTCTCCATATGTGAACATGTGGTATATTTCTAAGTTTTGACAGTTATGAGTTGTTGCAATTATGAAAGCTATCGTACCAATTTGTGTACAAGTCACTGTGTAAGCATATATTTTTCTTTTTAGTAAATATCCTTTGTGAACAGTTGGTATCTTCTGTGTCATTTCTTCCCTTTGCACATTAAACATACACACATGATTTTCTGACTGTACCCATGAGCATGTCTCATGGGTGACTAATGCATATTTTATTCCTAAATTATATAACCTTTCCTATGTGCATTCCACAAGCCCCTTGGTTTTATTTATCTTCCTTTCTTCTAAATTCCTATGGTAAACTTGAATACTCCATTTCTCTCCATCTTAAATCCAAGATTCAAAGAACGTGATTTATTTTGCTAAAAAAATGATTCCTCTGAATTCTCAGTTCCATGTAGTGTGAGTGGGTTTCATTCTCTTTCTGTTTTTCTTTGTAAGAATCTTATTAGCCCACACTAGCTTCAAACTCCTTATGTATTGATGTGTGCCTCAAATCCCTATGTCTTGAACTGTGATTCTCCTACCTTTATCTCCAAAACACTGGAACTATAATTGTGCCCAACTATGCTGGGCTGGATTTATTATTAAGGATCTCCATTTTGAATTCATTCTGTAGTCATCTTCCTCTGTCTATTACAGGGAAAGCTGGCTACAGTTCTTCTCTGACCATTTGAGATTTTTTTCCAACTTCTGCTGACACCTCAGCCTGAGCAGGAATCTGATTTCTGTCAGTTTTTGCAGGATGATATTAATTATTAATAAATTATTTTTTTGATTTCTGGTTTTGCTACATAGCCCAGGTTAAACTGGAACTCACAGTCATTCTGATTTAGCTTATGTACTAATTTGCTCTATTAACAATTTCTAATTGTTAAATATGTTTTTATTTTTAATTTAATTTTTTTCACAGAAGGGTAGTTATGGCTTATAATATACAATCCTGTAGAAATCATAGTTGTATTGCATACAGGGAGTTCAGTAGATTACCATGTTTCAGAGAAGACCCATTAGCTATCAGGTGGGGGAACACGAAAGGGAAAATAGACCAAAATATTAGTTACAAGGTTCATCTGTACCTGCATTCCAAATCTTTCCTCTCTCCTTAAAACGCAAACATATGAGACCTTGTTCTGTTTGCTACACATATTTGTTTATACCTAGCTCATTTATTGACAAAATATAAGTGGAAAAGAAGGTTTAGCATAAAATAATTCCATTGTGTTATTAAAAATCAGTTTTACCTGCTGATCAAAAATTGCAAGTGGGGAATAAGATGGGGATTTTGGTATGATCAAGAGATCATTTCTTTTTAATGAGGTTAGAGAATAAAAAACATTTTAGTGTTGCACTTATGATTAATAGTTCCATATTTTGCCAAATAGAAATTTTAAAACCATGACATTTCAGTGAATGTTCAAAATTAAATAATTGCATATTGTTTTTGTACTTTAGTGACATGAACACAGTGAAATTGAATCATAATACTGGAAGATGTGCATTTTTATCTAGAACAAGACTAGATAATGATAACTGTGATCAACTCTACCCCTGTATCTGTAAGAAGAGACTGGATAAATTCCCTGATTCACTCTTTAGCAGAAGCTAAATGCAAAATGGAATGTGCTGACCCTCATTTGTTTTCTGTAATAATTTATGACTCCTTACGAACAAGTGTTTTGATCACAGGACTTGGCTCTCTGTGTAAACAGAGAGATGAGCTGGAAGAGGTTGAAAATATTCTCTGAAATCTGACTTGGCATAGCAGAGGCCATCTTTCTTCCTGGAAGACACAGAACACATCTACTCTGCTGCATGGACACCATTTGTCTCAAGCCCTGAAGAATCTGTGCTTTCTGTTTACTTAAATACCCATAGAACTAAATAAAGAACCCTAAAAAATAGCTTGACAATTTCATTATCAATAGGATAAATCATCTCAATTGAAAGCACAATTAAAAACTACAGTGTAGTTATAAGCTTCAATTTCTTAGTTGTTAGTTGATTGCTGTTCTGTTTTATTTTGTGTGTTTTGTTTCATGTAGAAGTTTTCTTCATTGTTATAAACATATCATTTGGCCATGATGTATAATTTCAAATTTGGTGAACATTTACAAGGATAGTTCAAGGAATTATATTTTATCTAAGACATCAGTTTATCCCATCCTTCTTTAAACCATGTATGATAAGTTAAGGCCTTGTAGAAATGGTGGTAATAACTGAAGTTGGCTAGATGTAGTGGCTTACCCTTGTAATCTTAGCAATTAGGAGGCTAAGACAAGATTGCTGAAAAAATTAATACAGTGAGAGCCTGTGTCAAGGAATCAAACAACCCAAACAAAATTGAGCCCCAAAAGTTCCTAAGTATTTTCCAGGGACAACACTTTATCTTATACAACCATATCCAAGTAATCACTCAGGACATTTAGTATTGATACAGTAATTTGTTCTAATCTAAGATCATGTATTCATCTACTGAGGGATAATGTCATTCTAGGTATTTTCTCCATGTTCAGTTTCACATGCATTCAATGCTGGTATCATTTTTGTGTTTTTTGTATTTTTTTTTATGTTTTCTGGTGGTTTGGTGATGGTGATAGGTTTTTTGTTTTTTGTTTGGTTGTTTTGTCCAAGGCAAGGTTTCTCTGTGTTACCCTGTCTGTCCCAGAATTCTCTCTGTAGAGCAGGCTGGCCTGGCACTCAGAGATTTGCCTGCCTCTGCCACCTGAGTACTGAGATTAAATTATATATAATTTTGGCCAGCCTAAATCTTGTTATATCAACAAGATTGATGCCTAACTCATGGAGATACACTTAGTTTTGTCCCCCCAAGTGCTAGGGTTAAAGACTTGCAACACCATGTCCAGCTGAGAAATATGGACATTAATAAGTACACTACTTATTGTCTATTAAGTCCAAGCAGAACATTTCATCTCCTCTCTGTCCTTTCTTGTCTCGAGCTGTACTCTCTTTCACAGTTAGTTGGTTCTATTTGCATTAAAGTTTATATCTGCATTCTTTTTGCTCATCATGTTTTTAACATTAACCGATAATTTCTTCATTTTAAAAATAATATTTTTACTAATTCTTTGATAATTTCATGCCATATTTTTAATCATATTCACATCCCCTGGTTCAGTTCCTTCCAGTTCATTCCCACCTCCCAACTAATTCAACTCTGCTTTATTCTCTTTTTCTTTTTTTAAAACCCATTGTGTCCAGTTGTGTTGGTCAGCTACTTTTGGATATTGGGCCTGCCCTGGAGTTGGTCCATTGAAAATATTAACAAAATTGATAAACCTTTGGCCAAATTAACTAAAAGATACTGATAGGCCAATCAACTGTCTCACCTATTCAGTTTGGGAGGCAACTAGGCAGTGGGACCAAGTCCTGTGCTCATTGCATGAGTTGGCTGTTTGAAACCTGGAGCTTATGCAGGGACACTTGGCTCAGTCTGGGAGGAAGGCACTGGACCTGCCTGGACGGAGTCTACCATGTTGATCGCAGTCCTCGGGGGAGGATTTGCCCTGGAGGAGGTGGGAATGGGGGGTAGGCTGGGGGTAAGGGGAGGGTGTGGGAGGGGGGAGAATAGGGGAACCCGTGGCTGATATGTAGAACTGAATGGTATTGTAAAATAAAATAAAATTTTTAAAAAAAGATACTGATAGGATTGAAATTATTAAAGTCAGAGATGAAATGGGAGACATTATGATGCACACTGGGAAAATTAGGAAATCATAAGGACATACCTTAAACAATATCTGTATTCCATTCTTATAAAAACTTGCTGCTCCTAAGCTTGAAGCACAGAGTGGGGAGCACTTCCAAATTCTTTTTATGATACCAGCAAATGTTTATTGGAATATCCTCCTGATGGAATTTTCCTTTAGTGAGTATGAAATGACCTCCCCTGATGCTTCTCACTAGTTTTAGTTTGAAGTCTATTTTGTCAAATAATAGAATAGGTACTCCATATTTTTAGTTCTGTTTTCTTGGAATATCTTTTTCACTCATTCCTCCTAAGTTCATAAAAGAATTACTTTTCTAATGTTTGATAAAAACACCATGATCATGACAAATTATAGAAGAAAGGGTTTATTTTAGGCTTATGGTTCATGAAGGCTAGGTTCCATGATGGCTGAGCAGAGACATGGTAAAAGAAATAACTGAGAGCTCACATCAAATCACATATAGGAAGCAGAGCAAGCTAACTCTAAATGTAGTAAAATCTTTGGAAACCTCATAGCCTGAGCCCTGTAACTTGCTTCTTCCAGGAAGATTACACCTCCTAATCTTCCCCAAACAGCCAAAATCTTGGAACCAATATTCAAATACCTAAAATTCGTAGGGTACATCTTATTTAAAGCATCGTTGGTGGTATCCACAAGTTAACCATGTTTCTTGAAAGCTTATTAAAGAGACAGGATAGTGAAAAACAGAGAAAAGAGATGTGTTCATTGTAACTGTCATTGAGTACAGAAAAAAACAACAAAACAAAAAAACAAAAAACAGTTCAGTGAACTCCAAGTCCATCTTTGCTGTTCCTTGAACGAGGCTTAGGTATAAATAGAGATGAAGAGATATGCATAAATAAACAGTACTGTTCATCATATGGTTCCAATTATCACTGCTGTCTTTGCTTCAGTCACTTCATAAGAAGTTTATAGAACCCTTTGCCAAAATTGTAATCTGCTGTGGGATGTCTTTCCACATGCTGTGAATACGTGTTGCTCTGACTGGTTGACAAAGTTACATTGGCTTATGGCAGGGCAGGGTGGAGGCAGGTGGGAAAATCCAAGAGAAATAGGAAAGAAGAAAGGAGAGTGGGCAGACACTACTAGCCACTGCCAGAAGAAGCAATATTTAAAGTACCAGTATGCTACAAGCCACGTGGCAAGGTATGGATCTGTAAAATTGGGTTAATTTAAGATATAAGATCTCTCTAGCAAGAAGCCTGCCACGGCCAGAGTTTGAAAATAATATAATTCTCTGTATGTTTATTTGGGTCTGAGCAGCTGCAGGACCAGGCAGGACACAGCAAAACTTTCAGCTACAGTAATCTACATAAATAAAATGTAACCATAAACTGAGTTAGACCATTATTTAGAGCTGTTGATCCAATATGGTGGTGACCACTGGTCACCTGTAGCCATTGGGTCTTGGGAAGTTAGTGACTTAGATAATAGCTGTAAGAATTAACTCTATGGAAAGATTAAAACAAAAAGCTAAGGATTCTGTGTAGTTCCAAACTATGTTTTCATTCTCTTGATTCGAGTGTCAGAAACTCAGCACTCCTTCATTTCCACATGAAGCTGTCAGTCCCCAAGGAATCCCTTCCTGACACATCTAAGATAGGAATTTTCCTACTCTCTCTTATGCATTTCCTCTTATGCAATTACTTTGTTTCCCTTTCTTAGACTGATACTTACTACAAGAAACCAAGCAGAAGATAAGAATACTACAGAAATAACATAGTATAAGGTTTCTCTTTTTCATATTCCGGAACGCCCTCAAATTTTTAGTGGTGGTTGTTTGAATCTTATAAAACCGTTATTGTAATTGGTAGCAACTTAGAGTTAAAACCATCCAAAGGACATTTTCTTTTGCCATCCCTACCAGTGATTCACTCTTCCAGAAGCCTAGTTGCCCTCATGGCCACTGATACCACTTCTCCTGTGAAAACCTATGATAAAGCTGGCTGCAGACTTTCTGGGTGCTTTGCATTGTCCTGACTTACATTTTAGCTATCTTGACCTGTACTATGGCAGGCATGCCATAGCTACACCTTGTCAGAAACACAAGAACCAAAAATTAGGGAGATTTAGAAAGCCAGTGGTCTCGAAATGCTTTTGAGACTTTTCATTATATGTGTGCGAATACATGCCAAAGGACTACATACTTTTGTTATGAGTTTGCTATAAGTTTCACAGGACTTCTGAAAACATAGAAGAATTAAACAGTACATGCAGTTTCTAGAAGTAGGAAGGCCTCATAGGCAAGGTAAAGCATTTGGATCCCTCATAATCATTCTGGATTTATTCTCCCTGTAGCTATAAAATTTGGCCTTATTTCCTGGCAGTGCAGTATGTTGAGAAGATACCACAGTGCAAAATAAGATGGTCTACGATGAAAAACAACACACAGAAGATGGCAATCTAAAGGAAATTTTTATGGTTCATGGTTGAAGAGTTAACAGCACCCTAGGTCTCCCAGGCCTTCAAAGCTGCAGACCTCAGGCCTCTTCCTGAAATCTCTGTTTTATGTTTACTGACCAGTTATTTTTAATATTTTTTCTGCTCACTAAAAGAGGAGAATTTCTTTAAAGTGATAAAACTTTAAAATTTTATTTCTTTGAACATAAAGAATTTTTCATTCATCACCAACAGACATCACCTTCAGACATAGAGGGTTGGGAATGCTGACGTAGGTTTTACTTTAAAAGGCCCGTCAGAGGAATTCTTTAGATGGAGAAGAAAATCTATGGAAAAATGGTTTTTATTATTCACTTTATGTCTTGTGATCTGCAAGAATATATCATAGAGATTCGGCTGAGTATTAAAGCTATACCTTGACTGGCCAAGGGTCTGTCAAGAGAAAAGCTATTTATTATGAATATTTGGTATTATCCAGGCTTTAATATTCTACCTGTCTTCTGTTAGGAAATTCTCATGTGGCCAAATATTTTCAGACCTGCTGAACTTGTAGGTAACTTCCCTGTTGGCGCTAGTACCTGGATGAGTTCAAGTAAGCAAAGACAATCTGGCAGGAGAATCACAGCATTGTTTCTTGTGCAAATGAAGCTGAGACCATCCCCCAGACCTGAGGCCTAGTGGCTCCGCCGAGCAACTGACTGAGAACAAAAGAGATTTTTACATACCAAGGTGAGAGGTAGAATAACATTCCCGAGGAGGCAGACAACAGCAAGGGAAAAAAGGAGAGACATTTTTCTGTAGAAAGACCCAGAACTGCTTGGTGAGAGAGAATAGAGGAAGACAGGTTCAGTAGAGGGTAAGCATATCTCTAGAAGAGTTTTCTGAGTGCCAGGAGTAGAGAGTAGCAGAGATGGAGAAAGAGGACACAGAGGACGAAGATGAGGCTGGAAGCATAGGAGTTTAGTCATTAGCAGGACTATGAGCTGGGGAGCTGGACAGAACTGAAGTTATAGAAACAGGAATTCATCCCAGAGAAATAAAGTAAATGGATATAGACATAGAACTTGGTATGTCTAGAGTTATTCCTGCCTTGAATGCCTGTTGGAGCTATAGCTGTATTGATGGAATTTTGTCTTAGAGAAATAAAGTTAACTGATATAAGAACAGAGTGTACATAGATTTTTTTTCCTCTCAGATATCCTATGGCAAGCAAAGCTAAACCCTGGGACCCCTGGGTACTCCATATTTACGTGACACATTGTGTGGCTGTGGGTGCTGTGATGTTTATTAGGAACTCTTTATGACATACACTACGGACGTGTGTGC
Source organism: Peromyscus leucopus (assembly GCF_004664715.2). Lineage (NCBI taxonomy): Eukaryota > Metazoa > Chordata > Mammalia > Rodentia > Cricetidae > Peromyscus > Peromyscus leucopus. The sequence continues at coordinate 141,059,211 of NC_051065.1, forward strand.
TATGTTATGATTTTTGCTAGGAACTCTATGTGACACACAGTGTGGATGTGTATGCTGTGTTATTTTTCCTGCACTTCTGTACAGGAAGATCTCCTACCTTTTTTTCTATCTCATTGCTTTTTCTCCTCTTCAGAAATGGTTAAGGAGGGTGTTCTCACAGTGTTAAAATCTTGTGGCAATAGGTAGAAGCTAATGTAATCTCCAAATTCTGATAGTTGATGCTATTCCTGTTGTAATAAACATCTTGCTTGAAGAATCATTAGTTTAGAACAGGACTTCACAGGCCCAAATAACCCAAGAAATCTGTGGATTTCTCTTTACAGCTTAACTTAGTATTTGTCAGCCAAGCTTCCCCTTGCATTTAATACACACAAATGCTACTTGGAGCCTTTAAGTGGTGAAGAAGTGATACTCAAAATATCCATAGTGATTTTCAAGGCGAAGTCCAACATCTCCAAATAAGAGGACTATCTTTTTGATCTGTCAACTGCTAACATACAGAAAACACAAGAAAGATGTATTTTATTCAACATAGATTTCAATAGAGTTAGTTCATGCCCTTGCTATTATGAAGACAATAATGTTGGCAGCTTTATTTAGTTACATTTAGACCCATATTGCCATTCTCAACTCTCACTGTGTTTTCTTTTATTGTACCCAAGGATCCCAGTACCTTCTTCTTGCTGGATCTTCATAATTTCATCACCCCACACATATTTCCTATGTCAACAGCCAACCTTCCTGGTAAAAACACTGAAAGGAACTGCCTTGTCTTTTATGGCCCTGGGAAGCTTCAAAACACCTTGTATATGAAAAGTCCTATTTGTAATTATTTTTACTAACAAAAACTTAGAGGTTGTTTAAAATATCAAAGAAAAATGAAAAAAAAATGTGCTTTCAGTGAAGGAAATTTAGAAGTTTGATTTAGCATATAAGAGTCAAATAATTTAATGATTGATGAAATGTTAAAATTCTGCACAGTACCCATTTACTACTAAATAATTGGTAAATGTTAGACTTACATGTGAATATGTGTATACATTTTCTATACACATGCATGGTATATCTTTATAAACAGATTTTTGTTTTGCTGTGTGTTTTTATTTTTGAGACAGGATTTTGATATGTGGCTCAGTTTGGACTCAAACTCTTGATCCTCCTGCCAGTATCTTCTGAGTGACAAAATTCATTATAGACCACCATAGCTGGCATGAAAGCTCACATGAGAATCACACAGTGGCATGCCAAGGGGTGCTGTGATGATGATTGGTGCTGGCTGCTTTACAACTGCCAACAATAACTAAATACTGTACATTTTATAAAGGGTGGATAATTACACATAAACAAAAGTCCTTGGTCAAGCCTTTTAATGTACATTCACTTATAGCTACCCTCAGTAAACTGTCAAGTCAATGAGTACAAAACCCATCATGTAGAAGGTCCTTCAGGAATCCAGGTACAATGGATGAATAATGAGCACCATGTGATGCAGTTTGTAACATGACTTTAAATGGCTTTTGGGTATTTTTAAATCCAAATAGGAGGTATGTCTTTTGAACCTGTGAGACCTGTATTGTTTGTCCCCTTCTGTGTTAAATTTGCTCAAGAGCTCACCAGATTTTATAACTTTTGCACAGTGACCACAAGAGGGCATCTGTAGTAAATTACATAAACTCAAGGTTCAGAAATTTGGAAATGAGTCTTAATAAGTTTATTCTCAGATGCTGCAATTGGGAATATTTGTAGAATATTACTGTACATAAACTTAGCAAAATATATTATTACCTTAAAAATGAAAAGTAAATCTTGAAATCCTTCTTCAGAATATAACATATATTACAAAATACCCATACTTCTTCCCCTTAACATCTGTTATATTGGCAAATACCAGATAAAACCTGTACCCAACAGTAGAGTAAAGGTTAAGAGTATTTGATAAAGCCTATCACAGTGTTTATGTCCACAATCCCAGCACTTGGGAGGCTGAGGCAGGAGGATTATCATGAGTTTGATAACAGCCTTAGCTAAAGAGTGATCTCCTTCCTCAAAAAGCTAAAATCATGCTAGGCATTGCTGTGGGATGCTTTTCTGTGTGCCGTGAATATTTGTTCCTCCCATTGGTTAATAAATAAAGCTTCTTTGGTCTATGGTAAGGCAGGATAAGAGCCAGGTGGGAAATCCAAGCAGAGACACCTGGAGAAGAAGGACAGAGCCGGGGTAGACACCATCAGGCACCCAAGGAGCAAGATGCCAGTAGAACTAAATTTTGTAGATGCATATATATGTACCTACAAACACACACACACACACACACACACACACACACACACACACACACACACACACTTACTTAAATATATACACAGGTAACAGCCAAGTCCAACACTTCTTTTTTTTTTTTTGTATTTATTTTACAATACTATTCAGTTCTACATAATAGCCACAGATTCCCTTGTTCTCTCCCTTCCTGCCCCCTCCCCTTCCCCCCAGTCCACCCCCCATTCCCACCTCCTCCAGATCAAGGTCTCCCCCAGGACTGGGATCGACCTGATAGACTCAGTCCAGGCAGGTCCAGTCCCCTCCTCCCAGATTGAGCCAAGCGTCCCTGCATAAGTCCCAGGTTTCAAACAGCTAACTCATGCAATGAGCCCAGGACCTGGTACCACAGCCTAGATGTCTCCCAAACAGATCAAGCCAATCGTCTGTCTCACCTATTCAGAGGGCCCGATCCAGTTGGGGGCCCCTCAGCCTTTGGTTCATAGTTCATGTGTTTCCATTCATTTGGTTATTTGTCCCTGTGCTTTATCCAACCTTGGTTTCAACAATTCTCGCTCATATAAACCCTCCTCTTTTTCACTAATTAGACTCCCAGCGTTCCACCAGGGGCCTAGCCGCAACACTTCTTTTTTTTCCTTATTATTTCTATTAAGCCTTTAACAAATAAATTATCTTCTTAGTGATGTATAATTAGATCTTCAGTTCCAAACAGTTACCCTATTTTCTTTCTTTCTTTCTTTCTTTCTTTCTTTCTTTCTTTCTTTCTTTCTTTCTTTCTTTCTTTCTTTCTTTCTTTCTTTAAATTTTGGTCTTTATTCATTTGGTTCTTTAGGCTAGATAAATATTTTATGTACTTATAAAACAAATTTGAAAATAATCTCTGTACATAAAAATAAACCACATAAGGATGAAATTTTCCAAACAGTATTAAACACCATAGTTCCATGGTGTGTGTCCCTAGTGTAACTTGACAGTTCAAAAACAATTGCGGGGGGGGGGGGGAATCCTATAGGCTGCGTTCAATTTTTTTTTGTGTGTGTGTTCATTCTCTCTTCTTTTAGTTCTTTATTTTGTCCTTGTCTCTTAATTAGCTGTTCATATGTTGTCATACTACTGAAAATTTGTGTATTTAATATTCATACTGAATAATCAACAGAATTTTAAGATACTTTTAAATGTAGAACTCTGTATGTAATGAGAAAAAAAATTAGGTAAATAGTTAAAATAATTTTAGGTATTTTATTTTTAATTTTCAAAATCTATTTCCTCCATGAAGTAGCTTGTCATCACTTCATATGTTTTTAACTTAGAAATCAAGCCTCAGTGAAGTTAAGTATTTCCTTTTACATATTTCTAATAAATTTTAAGAAATGTCAAAAAAAAAAAGATGCCAGTAGAATGGTAATGTCATGGCCATGTGGCAATATATAGATTGATAGAAATGGGTTAAGATGTAAGAGCAAGCAACCAATAAGCCTGAGCCATAGACCAAACATTATGTTATTAATATTAACATACTGAGTGATTATTTTAAAAATGGCTGCTGCCTGGGTGGGACAGAGCAGGACTAAGAAACTTGAGTCTACATTGGGCATCCAACATGGAGCATGAATCTACAACCCTGAGATTAAGAGTCTCATGCTCTACCAACTGACTGAGCTAGCTAGAAAGTGATTATAGATACACACACAGGAAAACTTCCAGCTGCATTTGGCACCTAGACATAGTGGTAAGAGTTTCCACCTAAAACCTGAGAGAACTTAAAAAGAGATTCTAAAATGAAGCTAAAATCAGCTTCCTAGTTCATGTCTCTCATTTCCAGCCACAGTACAGAGATGTGTTTCCTGGTCACAGTAGGCTTCAGCGGTAACATGGCATGCTCCTGTGGTCTCTCATAGGCCAAGATACTAAGAGGGTTCTCCCAGCTGCTGCCTGCATGCTTGGGAGCACAGCTGCAGGCTTAAAAACACAGGCACACTACTTAATACTGCTTCCCAGAATTAGGGAGGTAAGCATGACTACTTGGTAACAGCACCATGTTGGAAAACTGATCAGGGCAGAGCTAGAAGCCAGGGCTGATGCTGCTTTCATACTAGTCAAGAAGTTTAACAGTTTAAAAACTCTCCTGGTCACAAAAGGAGTACAGATACACAATAAGAGAGATTGAGATGGAAAAAAAATTCTGAACAGGTTACAAGATGTTTGAAAATATACGTAGGCTTGGAAGAGAGAAGAAAAGGAATCTTGGCAGATATATAAATAAATAAACATCCTTAAAAGATAAAGTCTTTAAAGAGACAGGGAAAATAATGTAGAAGTCAAGCCATGTAAGGATGGAAAATACACAGATAGTCTGGATTATGTATATTATCGTGCTTTCTTTGAAATTTTTGACTGTTAATAAACTAACTACAGAAAGACATTTGATTGGAAAGGCTGCTGAGCTAAACAAACATAAGTTTTAAAGGTGAATTTTGACTTCAAAATTTGGGTCTAAGGATATGCTGTTTTGGAAAAGAGGTTTTGCTTTTGTTTCCACAGAAGATGAGAACCTGTGAATTGCTTCCAGGCTAATATGGTTTGATCAACCAAGATCCCCTGAAAGGTTTCCAGTGATAGCCATGACCCAAATGATTCAACATCCAAAACAGCTTCAATGCAACGGCTGAGACAATACAGCCTGACAGACTACTACAGCCAAGATTTAACTGTAATTCTAAATTTTCTCATTATACCCCTAAGATTGCCAGCATGCCAAATCAGCAGGAAATAGTATGGAAAGCTGTTCCCAACTTTCCAAAATATTGTTTATTAATGTTTATTTTTATTTAAAGAAGATTGATTGTAGCATCAATCTTAAATGTCTTATTAATAAAAACAAATGCAAGCCAGGTATTGGGGTGAATGCTGCAAGATCAGAGAAGCGGAACAAACCACAGCTTCCTCACCTTGCCAGTTCCTCAGCTGATCCTGTTTCCTCAGACTGGAAGCCTCTGAGTCCTCATATATGAATGGATCTCAGCTTAACTGCTGCTAGAAGTCTAAAAGCTTAACCAGCCAAATGCTTCTAGTTTCTGGTCTTCATGCCTTATATACCTTTCTGCTTCTTACCATCACTCCCTGGGAATAAACACTCACTTTCTGGGATTAAAGGTGTGAGTCACCATGCCTGACTGTTTCCAATGTGGCCTTGAACTCACAGAGATCCAGAGGGATTTCTGCCTCTGGAATGTTAGGATTAAAGGTGTGTGTGCCACCATTTTCTAGCCTCTGTATCTAGTGGCTGTCCTGTTCTCTGACCCCAGATAAGTTTATTAGGGTGCATAATATTTTGGAGAACACAATACCACCACAATTGATTATAAATATAATCTCTTTCTAAAGAAGAAAAGGGAATATAGATATGATAAGATGAAAGGGTAGATTATTGAATCCACTTTTAAAAAGCAACAACTCATTTGAAATATTTTACATTGCTATATCTTAGTTTTTGATACAAATTTAAAATTAATTTTGTTATACTATATGTATATTTCTATTATTGTTGAAGGTATTATGTTTATGCAACTCATTTAAAATTGTAATATATAATTAAGAAATACAGATTAATAGTCATCTATGGTAATCAAACTTATAGACATGTTAGTTTTTTTAGGTATATAAAGGTATATTTCAGTTAGGTAGGTAATCTTCAAACACTTCAAAAACTTACAGAAGATGGCATTTTAAATGTTTTAAAAACATAGAATTTTCTAGACAGTGAGACATGTCTGTTCCTGGCAGAACCAATCTACTGCAGAAAAGATCATGGGAATCAAAGAAACTCCATATGGAGTTTGCTCTCTTTATGTCAAAATTAGCCATTTGAGCAAGAAACTGCTCTTGTCTGGACTGCTTGACAATATGTTATATAACCTGGACATGCAGAACCCATGGGAAAATGACCACTGAAGATTGCCAAAAAGAAGGTGAGATGAAATGGTCCTTAGGTTCCTGCTTTACAGAGACAGCTGCCAGACGTTCTTCAGGACATAGGGAAAAGTGACTGAAACTTTGCCAGTAAGTGAGACAATTCTTCAAATTTCCTACTTTACTAAAAAGTCTGTTAGACCTAGGCCTATAGACTGAAGATGGATGCCTCAATGTTGCAGAGGAAATTTGGGTGACTGTCCAGGCAGTCAGATGCCTCTGTCATTTCTAGAATTTTGGAAATTGCTTACAATGCACTTCCTGTTTACTTTGGTAATGTTATATCCTCCTGGGGTCTTTGATGGAGCTGAATACTAGATAGTTATAATTATAGTTTTCCTTAGTCATAATAAAAATAAATTAGATATAAAACTTTAGAATCATAAAAATAGGATAGATGACAGAATGTTTTCTTTAATTTTGCCAACTGCAAATAGACTAACTATTATAACTATAATTCTTGCATGATAACTGTTTTGTTATATGTAATTTTACTATGTTTAAAATGAAAACCAAGCCAGGCAGTGGTGGCGCATGCCTTTAATCCTAGCACTCAGGAGGCAGAGGCAGAGGCAGAGGCAGGCAGATCTCTATGAGTTCGAGGCCAGCCTGGTCCATACACAAAGCTACACAGAGAGACCCTATCTCGAAAAACCAAAAAAAAAAAAAAAAAAAAAAAAAAGAAGGAAAGAAAGAAAAACCATTTTTGATTAGACAGAAAAAGGGGAAATGCTGTGGGATGGTCTTTCTTTAAGCTATGAATATTTGTTGCTCCCATTGGTTAATAATTAAAGCTGCTTTGGCCTTTGGTAAGGCAGGATAAGAGCTAGGTGAGAAATCCAAGCAGAGACACAGGAAGAAGAGCAGAGTCAGGACAAACACCATCCAGCCACCCAAGTAGCAAGATGCCAGCAGACCAGTAACAACATGGCCACATAGCAATATATAGATTAATAGAAATGGGTTAATTTAATATGTAATAGCTAGCTAGCAATAAGCCTGATCCATAGACCAAACAGTTTGTAATTAATATTAAGCCTCTGAGTGATTATTTTAAAAATGACTGCTGCCCAGGCTGGACAGAATGGGGATGAGTGGGACCAAGAAACTTCAGTCAACAGGGTGTGCTATCATACATCTTTAATTCCAGCAGTTGGGAGGCAGGCACAGATGGATCTCCAAGTTTGAGGCCAGTCTGATCTACAGAGCAAGTTCCAGTTCCAGGACAACCAGGTCTACAAAGAGAAATCCTGTGTTCAAAAACAACAAACAAACAAAAATATACAACCAAGAAAACAATAATAATAACAATAACAACAAAAGCAAAATTTAAAAAATAAAATCTCAATGAAATAAACAAACAAAAGGAATATTTGATGTACTTATACAATTTAATAAAGATGAAAATTTAAATTAAATAATTAGTTTAATAGAAACATCTGATATGATGTTAATTAGAAAGCAAGGTTACAAAGCAACGTGAAACTCTTGCTGTGTTCTGTAGAGGAAAAAAAGAAGATATATTGGTATAATTTTATAGCAAGATTCCAAAAGCTCTTCTGTAATTTTCCCTCATTGCTCCTATTTTCTTTTCTTTTAATTTTTTATTATTTCAATGTTCACTATTGACCTTCATCCCTTATCTACAAATAACCAACAAACAGGTGTGCAACACAAATGTTAGATGTGTATTTACCCATTGAGGATGCAATTATGAACCACCTAATATTCCTAAATTTCAGATTTTTCTCACTAAGAAATGATAATAACACCCCTACTATACAGTTGGTAGAGAATCAGAACAATGATTTATGTCAAACAGCTATGATAGAAAGATAAAACAACCCCAATTCTCCCCCAAACCAAACTATTTAGATGGTGAAGCTGGCACATACCAGTTTGACTCAGCCCGCAGAGGATGAAATGTGGATGACAGCACCGAGAATGACCCACGGCTGATTTCTGAAGAGCTGGTCCTGATGAAAGGATTCGGTTATTTTCTTTCAGTAAAACTGATACTCAACCAATAACTCACATGATACAGAATGTAAAGTAAAACTTTTGTGAGAAATTATTGTCAGAATACTGGGCCTTTCAGTGGAGAGATCAGTTAAGAGCACCGGTTGCTCTTCCAGAGGACCTGGGTTTAATTCTAAGCATCCACATGGCAGCTCACAACTATCTGTAACTCAAGTTCGAGGGCTTCTGACACCATCACACAGACTTTCGTGTAGGCAAAACACTAATGAACATAAAATAAAAATTAATTATGGACTTAAAAAATATACTGAACAGCTCCTACGCAATGATTTTTTTTAAACCCGACAACTCTTGGACCTAAGCACTATATGTTTTTAATTAATTAATTAATTAATTTTATGTGTATAGATACTTTGCCTGCATATGTGTCAGTGCATCATGTGTTCAGTGCTTGTGGAGGCAGCAGAGTATGACAGACCCCTAGAACTGGAGTTATGAGCTGCCATGTAGAACATGTGTTCAGTGCCTGTGAAGGCCAGAAGAGTATGCCAGATCTCTAGAACTGGGGTTATGAGCTGCCATGTAGATGTTGGGAACCTAACCCAGGTTCTTTGGAAGAGTAGTCAGTGCTCTTACCTGCTGTGGTGGTTTGAATGAGAAAGGCCCCACAGACTCATATATTTGACTGCTTAGTCTCTAGGTGTAGGAACTGTTTGGCAAGATTTAGGAGGTAAGGCCATGTTGGAGGAAGTGTGTCACTGGGGGTGAGCTTTGAGTTTTCAAAAGTCCATGCTATTTCCAGTTAGCTCTCTGTCTTGTACTTGTGGATGAGATGTAAGTTCTCACTCTCTGCTCTAACATCATGCTTCCTGCCATGCTCCCCACCATGATGGTCATGAACTCTAGCTCTTTGGAATCCTGAACCCTCACTTTAAATGCTTTCTTTTATAAATTCCCTTGGTCATGGTATCTCATCACAGCAATAGAAAAGTAACTAACAAAACTACTAAACCATCCCTCCACCCTCCAAAAGCACTATATTTTTAATAATCTAAAACTTTAGTGTAATTCCACATTCTCCCATGAATGTTACGGTGAACATTTGTGGTAAAACTACACCCAAAGAATACAAGTTTGAATCATTCCAAGGATTGATTATAAGATCTGAAAAAATGTTAGTCACATATAATATACTACTTCTAAAAATTTTGAACTCTTTCTACTGTATGGATGAAAGGGAGAAAAGAGATGGCCCTGTAAGGGTCATCTTGCCCCTTCTGTTAAATTTCTCTACCCTGGGTGTGGAGTATACAGTGTAAACTCCCGAGTCTGTGGCTTTCTGTGTAATTTAGCACAAATACCTTAAGTTACTCTAGATACTTCTTTTTTTTTTCTGTTGGGCTAACCTCTGAGGAAATACTTGGTCTATTTTTATAGAATCAATAATATTATATTTTATAATGGCCTTCAAATTCTTGATATGTTGGGGAGTTAGCATAGATAAGCCATAGGCTGTCTAGAATCCATCAGTTATTTAACTATATGTTATATTTTTCTATTTGTTTGAGTAAACATTGAGAAAGCAATTGTCCAGTTGCTACTGGGATCTCACTCCCAACTCTGCTTATCTCTCTAGTCTTTGTGATCTCTGTTGAATGAATTCAGATGAGACAGGATATAGGGTAGAAACAGGCAGTGTTTAATACAAAATAACATGAGGGGCTTTTAAGGGTGAGAAGAGCAATGAACAAAGGAGTCATTACAGAGACCACCTCACCATTCACTAAATCACGGTCAACCCACCCAGGAGCTCTCTGCTAAAGAAAAGCATGTGGAGGTCAGAGGAAAACTTTCAGGAATCAGTTTTCTCCAGCCATGATGGGTCTATGTATCAGCATCAAGTCATTAGGCCAGTGGTCCTCAACTTTTCTAATGCTGTGATCCTTTAATACAATTCTTCATGTTGTGGTGACCCCCAGTCATAAATTATTTTGTTGTTATTTAATAACTGTAATTTTGAGACCATTATGAATCATAATGTAAATATCTCATATGCAGGATATCTGTCTGGTAGGCAACCCCCAAATGTGTCACAACCCACAGGTTGAGAACCCCTGCTTTAGGCTGAGCCAACCTGCCCTCCCTGAAGAAATTAACTTTCCATAGAAAACCTCATTTAGTTGTATCTTTACACTGTCAAAAGAACAGAGTGCATAATTCTTAGAATCCTTGCAGAAATACACCCAAAAGACAGTGTTTAGACACTGTCCAGGAGAATGTGTCAGTTACAGGAAAGGATTGGCAAATTCTCAAACGAACTGTTATCTGATAAACTGTTATTCACAGACAGATATAGAATAAAAATGAAACTACAGAATGGGTACTATTGCTATTAGACAGATACCAAAACCCACTCAGGATATATTGGTATTTTGCTTATAGGAAACTTAACATTGATGAAAAGTGTTGGCCACTACCTGTGAAATTCTTAGTGCTACCACATTAAAGACTATGTTGTGGTGTAGAGGACTTTGACAGAGGGCTAAAATTGTCTCATATCTTTTCAAAAATTCCCTTCTTATTAAAAAACTAATACTGTACATTATTTATTCCAAATACTAAGACATCATTAGTTCTACATACAGTCACTGTAAATTTTGTTGAGATAGTTTGCATGCTTTTTTGAAAATCAAATCTTCAATTTTAGTGTGTATTATACATTTATTGCATTTCTAAATCTAGACCAGGTACGTTCCAGGTACCAAGTGGCTATGGGTGACCAGAAGCCACCATATTGTTTAGACAACTCCGAGTGTTGGTCTAACTCAGTTTATATCTACACTTTATTTATTCAGATTACAGTTGTGGCAAAGAGTTCTATAGACATCTCATGGAGGTCTATACTTTCTATTCTTCTGTATCTCAGTCCGTGTTGCTGTTTGCCTGGTGATGTCTCCAGGACCCGAGGGCAGGGGGTGAGGAGATGTGGAGACAATGATACAGACTCCAACAGGTTGCAAGCAAGCTCATTTATTTTTAGGAAAGGGTAAGCCTTACATACCCTATATACCTCATTGTGGGGATGAGGTCTTCCTTAGTGCTCATTGCTAAGTTGATACTTTCTGATAGGTTCTGGAATCTGCTGGCCATTTCTGGCCTCCAGGTCCCCCTTTTTTGTATTTTTGCAGGATGCCTAGTCATTGTGGGAGCAGTATAGCACATGCTACAGCTTATCCAAAACATGCAACAGTTCTGCCTGCCTCAAGCATTTATGACATTTTTCATAACTCTAAGACCAGATTTTATATGCAATCATGTATAATATTTTGAGATAGGGTCTTACTATGTAGCTCTGGTTGTCCTGGAGCTCACTGTGAATTCTAAGTTGGCCTTAAACTCACAGAGATCCACCTGTCTTTGGCTCTGGCTCGCTACTGCTAGGATGAAAGGCATGTGCCAGGACACCCAGCTCCAAAATCATATTTTTATTATGATTAGATTCTGTAAATTATAATTATGTGTATAATTTCTTAAAGTCATAATCTATTCTTGTTTTGAATTGCTTTCAGGGTCCATAACAGTATCCTTCTTCAGAACCACTAAATCTTATTTTCCTGTAGAAAAGAGAAATGCCAATTGTAGAAGTTATTGACATTAGGATGCAGAAAGCTGAACACATATCCATGGCCAGGCTACTCCACAAAGGATGACTACAATATTAGACTTCATCTCTTGACAAGATCCAAACCAATCCTCAGGCAGAACTTGGACTGTGACAAAATGAATTCTTTATGAAGAGAATGAAGGTGGGAATGGAAAAAGTTCTTTTTAAAAAAGATTCATTTATTTTTATTTTATGTGGATAAATATTTGGCCTGTGTGTATATATGTGTGCCACATGCATGCTTACTGTCCTCAAATGCCAGAAAAGGGTGCCAGGCCCCTGAATGGAGTTACAGATGGTTGTAAGCCACCATATGGGTGCTGTGAACTGAACCAAGTCCTCTTCAGGAGCAGCAGATACATTCAACTAACTCTACTGCCCCTCCTTGGTGCCTTTCAACTGCCTGTTATATAATTTTTCCCTCCATTGTCAAGTCCTATCTGAGTCCTACCTCTGGCCCTGGGTCGAGACATGACTTTCTGAACTGCTAGGACTATTTCCAGATTAATATCTAGCAGGGGCTTTCTGGTAAAGAACAAAGAATTCAGTCGGTGCGCGAGCTGTCAGCGCGGGCGCGAGTGCGCGGGGCGCGGGGTGGGTGCGGCCGAACGGGTCCCCGAGCCGGTCCCTAGCCTGGCCCGCGACCCCGGGCCTCCAGCGCCGCCCTCTCCGGCCTCGGAGGCCCGCGCCGCCCGCCTCGCCCCGCACTCGCCGGCTCGCCGCTGTCCTCTCCCCGCTCTCCGGCCAGTCGGGCGGCGGGCCCCCGAGAGACCCCGTCGGGTCGAGGCTGGTGGCAGGCAGGCGGGCGGGCGGGCGGTCAGGCCCGAACCTCGGCCTCCTCGCCATGTCCTCGGGCCGCGACGCCAGCTTCCCGCTGCACCTCCTGGTCTGGAACAATGACTACCCGCAGCTGGAGAAGGAGCTGCGGGACCAGATTGCAGAAGCTCTGGACCCACGGGGTCGGACATTACTGCACCTTGCGGTTTCTTTGGGGCATTTGGAATCTGCTCGAGTGTTGCTGCGACATAAAGCAGATGTGACCAAAGAAAATGGCCAGGGATGGACAGTTCTGCATGAAGCTGTGAGCACGGGTGATGCCGAGATGGTCTACACCGTCCTGCAACACTGAGACTACCATAACACATCCATGGCCCTTGGAGGTGTACCTGAGCTGCTACACAAGATTCTCGAGGCCCCGGATTTCTATGTGCAGATGAAATGGGAGTTCACCAGCTGGGTGCCCTTGGTCTCTAGAATCTGCCCGAATGATGTCTGTCGCATTTGGAAGTGGTGCTAAGCTGCGCGTGGACATCACTTTGCTGGGGTTTGAGAACATGAGCTGGATAAGAGGGAGACGAAGTTTCATATTTAAGGGAGGAGACAACTGGGCAGAGCTGATGGAAGTCAACCACGATGACAGAGTGGTCACCACTGAACACTTCGACCTTTCCCAAGAAATGGAGCGCCTCACCCTGGACCTCATGAAGCCAAAGAGCAGGGAGGTTGAGAGGCGGCTCACGAGCCCAGTCATCAACACCAGCCTCGACACTAAGAATATTGCCTTTGAAAGAACTAAATCCGGATTCTGGGGCTGGAGGACAGATAAAGCAGAAGTTGTTAATGGTTACGAAGCCAAGGTTTACACGGTCAACAATGTGAGTGTGATCACCAAAATCCGCACGGAGCACCTGACAGAGGAGGAAAAGAAGAGGTACAAAGAGGACCGGAATCCACTGGAGTCTCTGCTGGGAACTGTGGAACATCAGTTTGGTGCTCAAGGGGACCTCACTACGAAGTGTGCCACCGTGAACAACCCCACGGCCATCACACCCGACGAGTACTTTGACGAAGACTTTGATCTGAAAGACAGGGACATTGGAAGGCCAAAGGAGCTGACGATCCGAACACAGAAGTTTAAAGCTACACTGTGGATGTGTGAAGAGTTCCCGCTCTCCCTCGTGGAACAGGTCATTCCCATCATTGACCTCATGGCTCGGACCAGCGCTCATTTTGCAAGATTGAGAGATTTCATCAAATTGGACTTTCCTCCTGGATTCCCTGTCAAAATAGAAATCCCCTTGTTTCACGTTTTGAACGCACGGATTACATTTGGAAATGTTAATGGCTGTAGCACCGCTGAAGAGAGTCAGAATGTGGAGGGGATCCAGGCCGACACAGCTTCCGAGGTCACAAGCTTTGAGGTTGATCAGTCTGTGTTTGAAATTCCTGAGTCCTATCATGTTCAAGATAATGGCAGAAACGTGCATCTCCAGGATGAGGACTATGAAATAATGCAGTTTGCCATCCAGCAGAGCCTGTTGGAGTCCAGCAGGAGCCAGGAACTTTCGGGACCAGCTTCAAATGGAGGGATCAGCCCCACCCACAGCTATGAAGCCCAGTATGAGAGGGCCATCCAGGAGAGCCTCCTAACCACCATGGAAGGCCCGTGCCCAGGTGCCCTCAGTGAGTCGAGCCGCTTTGATAGTGACCTGCAGCTGGCCATGGAGCTGTCTGCCAAAGAGCTGGCCGAACAGGAGCTAAGGCTCCAGGAGGAAGAGGCCGAACTCCAGCAAGTCTTGCAGCTGTCACTCACCGAGAAATAGACATTTCTGTCCAGGGGCTGCGCGGGAGTGCTTCGTCAGCTGAGACCCGACAGGCAGAGGGGCCTACACTCCTGCAGACAGCAGCTGCCCCTTCCTTATGCAAAGGAGCAGGCCCAGGGACTCCCCAGAATGGAGAAGGGGAGCACTGGCAGGCCCCATCTCCAGGCTGAGGGGAGGGGCATCGTCACCTTCCATTAGCTGCCCTGGCTTGCAGGTCACATCTCTACTACCAGCTTTAGACAGACGCCAAGCCCTGCGGGTTAGCAGAGACATCTTAATCAGGAGTTCTAACAGTTCCTGTAGGGTCAGGGTGCTTTCTACACGGGAGCAGCGGCCTTTGTAGAGTGCTCACCAAAGAAACGGGTTATGCTGGCCTCTCCATTTCCCTTCCTGTAGGGTCCCTAGGATAGGACTTTGCCGCCATTACACCTCCTCATCTCTACCTTGTCCATGCCCTGTACCCCAGCTACGAGGATATGCACAGGATCTATTTTAGATTATGGCTAACTATTTGCATCAAATTAAGATAGACAAATGACCATGAATGTTGCCTTAGCCTTAAAAATTACTAATAGTTTTAAGCCACCTCACTCCACATACTGAGGAGAGTTCCTCTGGGAGCAGCATCCTCCAGGCTACACCAAAGGCAGCTAATCCTGTCCTTGGAGGAGCAGCTAGGGGAGTCGACAGCTGGTTCTCGAAGCAGGCAAGCTGACCGAAGCGCTGGCCCAGCAGAGCCAGCTGCAGGCCTGGCTGCCTCGGAGGACGGACAGGATGGACTTGAAGTCAGAGGGACGCTAACATGGAGTAGAGGCTCTTCATCCAAAAGGGAAAAGGGACAACTCATTGCTTTTTAGAGTTCAAATCAACATCTTTCTGGATATATATATATATATATATATATATATATATATATATATATATATATATTGGTTTTTTCGAGACAGGGTTTCTCTGTGTAGCTTTGCGCCTTTCCTGGAGCTCACTTGGTAGCCCAGGCTGGCCTCGAACTCACAGAGATCCGCCTGCCTCTGCCTCCCAAGTGCTGGGATTAAAGGCGTGCGCCACCACGCCCGGCTCTGATAAATATATTTTTTAACAGAATCTTTTTATTATTTTTAAAAGATATAAAAATGACTACTCCCATCAGTAGCAATACAAGGTTATGCATTTTAACCAGATTTTCTCAGGCCTTTTTTGGATACCTTTAGTAGTTAACTATTTTGTCTAACCCTCCTGTAAATACCTACTGCATAACAGACCGACCCCTGGGGGATACAGCCAAGGGCACCCTGAACCTCTCACCCGGTGCAGGTGTCACCCCCACAGGCTGCGCTGACCACTGGTAAACAGCACCTGCCTCTGTTTTGCATCTGTTTCCTGTTACGCTTCTTTTGGGATAGGAAGGGAATCCACCAGTCCCAAGAATGTCTGTTTGATACAGTCAGTGTTGCCAGTAAAATGTTCTTAGACAAAAATAATTGTGATTTTAATTCCTCATAGCCATCTGCCTTTTGTCATGGTCTAACCAGAATTCCCTCCCTGTACATAGGCCAGTATGGGCATCACATTTGTACAGCTTGGCGGTCTGTTTCCTTGGCGTTTGTTGGGGGCAAAGGTACTGTGGGAGTGGCAGTCCTGGGCCATGTCACCCACCAAGGTGACTCCCGGGTGACTCCTCTGTTTGTATTCCTGAAGTCTGTGACTATGTCCCCAGGAAGTCACTTAAAAAAGGACTGAGCATTGCATCAACATGTTGCAGCTTTCCCCATGTGTTCTCTCTTAAAACGCAAATAAATACACTTCCATAGAGGGTGTTCACAAAAAAAAAAAAAAAAAAAAAGAACAAAGAATTCAGTTTCTACTCCTTCCAGAGCCAATCCAATGGGCTTGTTAATCACCTGGGAAGAAAAATACTCTTCAGAAAAGCCATGAGATTTTAGAAGAGTACACAGCCTACCCAAGGATGAAGGGTGGCATAGACTGTGTTATTTAAAAGAAAGAAAGACAAAAACAGGGCATCTACCTCCCAAGCACTAGAATTGATGATATTTGCCACTGTGAAAGGCCACAGAGTTAATGAATTTGTTTGTATCCTACAGCACCATACAGAGTGAAATGAGCATGTGGTAACATTTAGAGCAAGGTTCTAGCAGCTGAAAGGATGTCTGCATCCAGATTAAGTGATCTTTGTAGACCTTGACTATGTTACAGAACAGTTCCCTGATTATGGTATGATTACTGGGCCTAAACATGAGGCTTCTGTAAGGAAGTCCAATGGTCAGATGGTTTCTGTGGCCACCACAAGTATTTTCTCCAGTGGGAAGGTGCAGAAGCTTGTACACCTGCTGACAATATCAGCTTCAAATGAACCTAGTGAGAAGCTGTGAGCTTGTGTTTCTTCGTAGAAGTCCAGGTAATAGTAAAAGATGCAGAGAAAATGGAGCCAAATACAAATCTGAGCTTAGTATGTGACACTCTTGACTATGCCTTCCTGATTTACATTATAAGAGAGTATATGTCTGCTTTCCAGGGCCCAGGTAGGGCAAGGAATAGAAAAGAAATTTGGGTGGCAAAAAAAATAAATAAATAAAAAAAAAAATAAATGTGCTATTAGGATTTGATTGTTCTCTTAGTTGGGGTTTCTATTGTTGTGATGAAACACGATGACCAAAAAGCAAGTTGAGGAGAAAAAGGTTTATTTGACTTAGACTTCAGCTTTGCTGTTCATCCTCAGAAGAAGTCAGGGCAAGAACTCAAGCCTGGCAGGAATCAGTAGGCAGAACCTGATGCACAAGCCATGGAGAGGTGACACTTACTGGAAGATTCCCATGGCTTGCTCAGCCTTTTTTCTTATACAACCCAGGACCATCAGCCCAAGGGTCCCACCACCTACGAAGGGCTGAGCCTTCCTAATCAATCACTAATTACAAATGCCCTATAGGCTTGCCTACAGCCAGATTTCATTGAGGCACATTCTCAGTCGAGGTTCCCACCTCTCAGATGTATCTGGTTTGTGTCCAGTTGACATAAAACTGGCCTCCACAATGGTTCTTGAAGAGATGTACATATTTTTAAACTCATATTTCTCATGGCTTACAGTGGGGACATTTCAAATACATACAACTCCAAAGTCAAATTTGATATATTTAATATCAGAGTCAAAAAAATAAAGGCATCATGTCAATAACCATTTTAGCACTAAAGGACATTACAAGGGAAAGCACTGATGATAGTGAATGTGAAGAAATATCAACAGTAATTAATATGGATTATTGAATACATCATATTACTAGATCAATACTAAATTTCTGTAGTCTTATCACTTTAGAATGATGCTATTATAGAAATGGCTTAGAAAATACTTATGGACAGTTTGTATTATTATTATTATGACCATCATTATTATTATGCTTCATGAGACAGAGTCTCTTTCTGTAGCCCATGATGGCCTCAAACACACTATGCAGCCTAGACTGCATTCAAACTCAAGTACTTATAAGATTATAAGTCTGAGTCATGACATCCAGCTGGCCTCAATGAATTACTGTATCCTTGGGTTTTCAATTTACCAGCAAATAGGTCAGACATACAGACAGACAGATAGAAAGACAGAAGAGAGAGAGAGAGAGAGAGAGAGAGAGAGAGAGAGAGAGAGAGAGAGAAAATGAGAGCACATATGGACTATGAATGGTTGCATGAGTTTCTTGACCTAGCCTAGCAACTACTCATCAAATCTGAAATTGTGTTTCATAGAATATAAATCCTTTCTAAACATAAGTTCTTCTACCTGCAAAAAACAACAAACATTAACCAAAAAATTGACAAATAGAATGCCAAAACTGCATCGTAGTTCTTAATTGTGATGTCAAAGCAATGGAATATTGAAATGGTTTGTCCTAGGGATGATGAGTTAGTTATGTGTGCTAATTATCAGTATTCTGGATTTGATTCCATGTGTCATTCAGGAAACAAGGGATGATTCCTCAGGGCTTGGAACAAAGGGCATTCATTCTCCAGACATGAACTGTTGTGTTTAGTAGGAAGGGAGAAAGCTTCTGAGGTGCTGTTAGATTTCTGTAGAACATCTCTTCTCTTTCCAGTTCATTGCCATGTTTGCTCAGCTGACTGAGTCCTTCGGTTAAGACATTCAGTTATTAAGTAGTCACAAATCATTACAGGATACCAGCAAATATGACAAAATATTCCATTTTTTACTTTTCCTTTACACTGTACATGGAAACAGGGAATTTATTCATTTTCTTTTCACAGATACAGAGGTGGTTTCTACCACAGTCATCATCATTTATACCTCTGAAACTGAGATGTGCACAGCCTCCACTTTCCTTTAATAATTTCACTGTTGTCAAATTACTGTAAAAAACATACAATGGGCAGTTATTAAATTTGAAACATATTGATGTGATGTAGGCCATGATTTTAAAAACAATTTTTATTGACTAAAATATACTGAATATAGAATTAATTGTGTTTTACTACAAGTTTTTTGTTTTCTCTAAATTCATTAAAAAAAGGTCTTGGGCCAGTGACACAGATCAGTGGATAGAAGCCATTGCTACCAAACTTGACAACCTGAGTTCAGACTTTGGATACACAGAGTAGAAGAAGAAAAGTGACTCCTTCAACTACCCTCTAACTACAGATGTGCTGTGACATGGGAACACACATGCATACATTCACACAAAAATAAATAAGTGTAATAAAAATAAAAAATTAAAATAAAAATATTCTCTTGATCACAATTCAATTCCGTATCTATTCCATATTGTTAATTTTCCATCTTCAAGTAAATTTAATTTTCAGTATCACTAAAATATCATTTCACACTAAGGTTTATTTCCTATGATGCTCTTTGGAATAAAGAAATTTTAAATCAAGAAAAAAAATTAAATGTATGTGGCACACAAGACAGGGTTTCTTGGCTTGGGCAACACAGTGAGATTTAACCAGGCAAGGCTGATGAGATTCTATATAAAAGAAGATAAAACAGGGAAGGAAATCTGCCAAACTCCATGGGCTGTGATATCAAAGGGATAAAGCTTAAACAAAAGATCATCATTTGTTGAGCCCTGTATTCAAGTGTGTTTAGATTAACCATAGGAACAGCAAGAGAAGATAAATGAAACTAATTGGCCTCTGGGGTATAGACAGAACAGGTAAGGTACAGTACGAGTGAGTATATACATTAGACAGTCACGAGACATGATTACGGGTACAATCAATAAAGCATGTGTGTTGAACATGAGCAAAGAGGAAAAGACCCAGTAGATACTAACTATTCACAACATCCACATGGAGCACACATTCTGCATCATGAGCTCTTTACCTCCATGGTGGTGCCGTTTGGAGCTCTACACAAGAAAGACAAGTTACTCATAGCTGCTCACTAGGTCCATTAGAACCTGATATTGAAACAGATGTTCAAGCTACTGCATCTTCCCACTAGAGAAAATGCTTCTGGTGGTGAAAGAATCTTCTCAACACCAGTTTTTTTTAATACAGAATCCTCATTTCCAGCCCTAGTAATCATTTCATCATCAGGGCACAGTTCTGTAGCATAGATAAGGTCTACAAAGATAAGATATTTTAGCCTGGCTGCAGGCATTCTCTCAGCCACTGGCACCTCACTCCAAATGCTACCACTTGCCCATCTCTGACTCTGTATGGTGCTGTAGGCTGTAAATAAATTCACTAACTCTGTGGTCAGTCATGGTGGAAATCAACATCTATCCTGGTGCTTGTGAGGTAGATGTAGAACTGGGGCTAGCCTGTATTAAATGATACTTCAAATAGAAAAACCAAAACTAATAGCAACAACAATAATCTGTGTACTTTGAATATATTAAAACATCTTGTAAGGCTGTCTGTCTTCTGGCCACCTCTGTGACAATCTACTTGAAAGTGTCTTTAGAGGAGACAAAGGAAATTATTTTCCTGCATATTTGGAATTTAGCTGTCCACACTGGCTGGACCACATTCAAACAGAAGTGACCCAGACCTGCCATGTTCCCAGGCACTGTAGAAAATATTCCTAGGACAGTTACCACTGTGAATACCAAGCTTCAGATAGTTTCTGTAGCCATTGCAGAAGACATTCAGGAAATATCTCAAAGAAAATGACATCATGAAAAATGTCAGAATCCAGCAGAAACAGTACATTCAATGCATAAAACTTCAGACATTAGGATTACCATCTAATACTTGTAAAGTAATAATAGTTGATATCTTTCAAGAGACAAAGGACAGGCTCAGTCACACCTGCCAGTAGTCCCAGAATCTGCAAGTTGGACATACAAGGATCAGGTGTTTAAAGCCAGCCTGGGACTCATGAAAATTGCTATCTAAATAAAAACAACAAAATAAAAATTAAAATGATTTTTAAATGATATAAAAGGTAATAAAAAACTATAATTAACTCCTCCATTTCTGGTGAGAGTGAAAACTTATGCAGCCACTTTGGAAAGTGACATGGTTGTTTCTCAGAAAATTAGTAATCAACCTACCTTAAGAGCAGCTATTCCACTCTTAGGCATATATCTAAAGGATGCTCCATCCTACCACAAGGATATTTGCTCAACTATGTTCATAGCGGCTTTATTTATAATAGCCATTGTCATGAATTATTGCATGTGGGGGTCTCCCAAAGGCATCCCAAGTGTTCAGAGAAACATACGGGCAGATGCATGCCATGTGGGCATGGCGGCTGTGGCAGTGGTGGCGGCAAATTATTCACAACCCAGACACTGCATCCATGTGGAGAGTTTATTATAATAAAGAGATGAAGAGAAAGATAGGAAAGAGAGAGACAGAGAGAGAGAGACATCAAAGAGAGAGAAAGGTCAAAGGTGCCCATCTTATGGAGTAAAAAAGGTAGAAGAGAGAGGGGAAAGAGGAGGAGTATTTCCTTAGAATCAGGACCTAGGGCAGTGCCAATGGATGGCTCAGAATACTAACATTGGTTTCCAAGGGGTGGGTCAGAATATTAACAGCCACAAACTAGAAACAACCTAGACATCCATCAAAAGTAGAATGGATAAAGAAAATGTGGTCCATTTACACAATGGAGTACTATGGAGCTGTTAAAAAAAATGACACCATGAAATTTGCCATCGATTGGAAGGAACTAGAAAAGATCATTCTGAGTGAGGTAACCCAGACACAGAAAGATAAACATGGTATGTACTCACTTTAGGTGAATATTAGCTATAAACTAAAGGATAACCATGCTACAGTCCCAAGACCCAGTGAAGCTAAGAAACAATGAAGGCTTAAGTGGGTATGGGGTCAGTGAATCTCATTGTGAAGGGAAAATAGAATAGACATTGCTGGTGGAAGGGGGAGGGTTCTGGATTGGGGTGGGTGGGCATGGGAACAGGAGGGGTCAGGTGGGGGAAGATGGAGGAAGAGAGTACTGGCAAAGACAACTGGAATGAGTGTCATCTTTGGGATGAGCTAGAAACCTAGTGCAATGGAAACCCCCAGGAATCTACAAGGGTGACCCTAGCTAGCATTCCTAACAATGGGGGAAACAGAGTCTGAATAGGCCATTTCCAGTAACCCAGCAAGACATCCAATGGAGGGATTGTGACCCTCATCACAGCTGCAAAACCTTCAATCTACAGTTTGCCCTGCCTACAAAGAGATACTAGGGTAAAGGTGGTGCAGAATTTATGGGAATGGACAACCAATGACTGGCCAAGCTTGAGATACATACCATGAGTGGTAGCCCACCCCTGACACTGCCTGGAGGACCAGGACCCAGAGGCCAGACAGCCCAGACACCTTGGATAGAGCTGAACATTACTGACAAATAAAGTCCATGAAATGATTCATAATCGTCTTCTATACTCATAGATTGTTGCCTAGCCTAATTGCCACCAGAGAGGTCTCACACAGCAACAGATGAAAACATGAAGAGACACACAGCCAAACGTCAGGAAGACCTTGGGGAATCCTGTAGAAGAGGGGAGGAATGATTGTGAGAGTCAGAGTGGCACAAGAAAACCACAGAATCAATTAACCTGAGCTCACATGGACTCAGAGAATGAACCAAAATCCAGGGAGCCTGCATGGGGGTGACCTAAGCCCACTATATATATGTGACAGTTGTGTAGCTTGGTTTATTTTGTGGATCTCTGCTGTGGATATCGTTCTATATAAATAAAACACTGATGGCCAGTGACCAGGCAGGAAGTAGGTGGCCAGGCAGGAAGTAGGTGGGACAAGGAGAGAGGAGAATTCTGGGAAGCAGAAGGTTGAGGAGGGAGACACTGCAGCCACCACCAGGACAAGCAGCATGTAAAGACTCTGGTAAGCCACCAGCCACGTGGCAAGGTATAGATTTATAAAAATGGGTTAATTTAAGATAAAAGAACAGTTAGCAAGAAGCCTGCCATGGCCATACAGTTTTTAAGTGATATAAGCATCTGAGTGATTATTTTATAAGTGGATTGTGGGACTGTGGGGCTTGGGGAACCTGGAGAGAAGCCCTCCAGCAACAGATCTCCTAACAGTTAGAGCAGGGCCTTTCTCGGACTCTATTACCTGCTTTTGGGACATGTAGATGGAATTTTCTTTTGGACACCCAGCTCCCCAACAGTGACACAGAGACTTATTATCAATTATGAATGCTCAGCTGATCGGTTAGGTTTGTTTCTTACTAGCTCTTATAACTGAAATTAACCCATTTATATTCATGTACATGTTGCCACATGACTCATGGCTTTACCTCTCCACCTGCATGTCTGTTCCCTCTCTTTGTGCTGGTGACTCATTATGTCTCCTCCCTTATTCCCAGCATCCTTTGTGCCTGGGAATCCTGCCTAGCTATTGACCGTTCAGCTTCTTATTAAACTAGTACAGTGACTCATCTTCACAGTGTACAAAAAGAGAGACCCTTCTTCATACTGGGTTGCTTCATCCAGCTTCAGTAGGAGAGGAGGTGCCTAGTCTTACTGCAACTTGTTATAACATGGCTGTCTGGTATATCTTGGGAGACCTGCCTTTTCCTGAAGAGAAAAGAGGAGGAGTGGATTAGAGGGTGGGAGAAAAAGGGAGGAAAGCAAGGAAGGAAGGAAGACTGTGACTGGACTGGAACAATTAATTAATTAATTAATTAATTAACTATTTTTGATTTTCTAGAGACAGGTTTCTCTGTGTAACAGCGCTGGCTATCCTGGAACTCACATTATGGACAACGTTGGCATTGAACTCACAGAGAACTGCCTGCCTCTGCCACCAAGTGCTGGGACTAAAAGTATGTAACACACCCTCCCCCAGCAATAAACGTTAAAAATAGAAGAAAAAAAAAGACAACCCCCTAAAAGAAACCAGCATTTGTTGGTTTTTGTTTGTTTGTTTTTGAATGGTCATGTTGTAGAAGTTGGATAATAAACATTGTTTTTAAATACACACACACACACACACATACACACACACACACATACACACACACACACACAGCAACATTATTTTTAGACAAATACAGAATTCCTAGGAGAGAAATTTTAATATTAGTATTTCTAAAAACATCAATAATCAAGAGGAATGTTGGTAAGGTGTGATATGAAAATAGAGGGAGGAATCCTGAGACTTAAAACATCAAATGTCGATAGTACTGGGGATAAAGAACAGGAGAGGATCATAGGTGGATTAACCAAAACTAAGGGTTTAAAAAGGCCTTATGGAAACCCACTAGTTAATAGGCTTGTCGATGATCAACACAAAGTAGACTCTTTGTTCCTTTGGTGGTTTGGGCTTGGGGTATGAGTGTGTATGTGTGTGTGTGTGTGTGTGTGTGTTTTAATATTTTTTATCTGATTGGGTGTTTTTTAATTTTATTTTCACTTTTGTTTTTGTTTTGGGGAGAGAGAAAGAAAGACCTTGAATTTAATTGGGGAGGGAGGTGAGGAGGATGTGGGAGGTGTTTAGGGTAGGAAAGCTGATCAAAATATTTTCAATTGAAAAATGAAATTGAAAATAAAAATATAAACATTAAAAGAGTTAGAACCACAGAAGACATGAGTTATTAAATGAAAATCAACGTATAAAGCAGGGGATACATCCAGAGGAATTATTGGTTAGCAAGACTACAGAGGTCTCCAAACCAGCACAGCATATTACCATTACCTTTGGTTACCCACCATAACTACATGGTAAGACCTGATTGCTGATACACCACACACTGTGATGTCAGAACAAAGAGAAATCAATTTCAAATCAATCAGGAGACTACTTTCCTTGAGCTATTTTTCAAAGGATGAGAAGGTGATTTGCAGGCTGCTGGGGGAGAAGAGTTATGAATTGTTTGACCCAGAACTGGAGCCTGCATGCTTCAATACTGGCTGGCTAGGCAAGATGTGCCCAGTGGTACCATTGTTGTAGGATAACTAAGTGTTTTATTATTAGTGTTGAGATCTTCACTACATAAGCTATACATGTTTGCTATTGTAATCCAAATGAAAAGCCCAAGAATGTGGAGTTCAAGGGCCCTAGGGTGGAAACTGCTACAGTCATGTTGATAAGTGGGCATGTAGTCAAACTGTACTCTTACTACATGTGTTTACAGTCTAGATCTGGGCTGCTCTCGACCTTGGTCAGAGAAGCTTCTTTTGCAGCAGGCAGTAATCAGTACAGAGCAGCAGAACTAGTCCAAGTTCAGAAGGGAAGAGAAAATGTGTTTTGCCCTATGGGGACATCTTCAACTCCCTCCCCTTCAACACCATCCCAAGACTCAGGGAACAACAGGGCAGAGAAAGTGGAAAACAAATGTAAGAGCCTGATGATAGGAAAACCTCTGTGAAATCCTGTAATGTGGACATGACAAGACTTTCCCACTCACAAACACAGCAGCTGTGGTCACCTATATGAGACCTGAACAAGAACAAGCCAGCCAAAATTCCAGCAGTTTGTGGGGGGGGCTCTATTTCTTAGGGAGATAGTATTGTTAGGTGACTGCTACTGGAATGAGAGACACATTCTTTATTAAGGTGGTGGCCACTGGGAGGTATTCTTGCTCCAGTGAATGGCCTACAAACATGCACCAGTGAACAGCATCGACTAAGAAAACATGAAGTAGATGGGAACACCTTAGTTATAGTCAGGGGAAGGTTGAGAGGGCAAGTAGGGGATGATATGATCATATTTCATTCTGTATATATATGAGATTTTTAAGAAATGGTATTAATAAAGAAAATCAATGAACAGTTTTCTACCAGGTCAGAAATGAACAAACTTAGAGCTTATAGAATACAGCAACCTTGAAAAGTAGATATGCATATATATTAATGTGTTTTTATATTTAGAAATGAACAATTACATAAGCTAACTACAGAAACAAGTCAAGTGTATGTTTAAGATACACTCATAATATCTTTCATGATGATCAAGTTACTTTGAATAATCTTAAGCTTTGGTTTTTTTTGTGTCCTCTGCATCTTAGAACATACAACCCTGAGCTGTGTTCAGTATTACGTCACTAGCAGTTAGTTTCTAAACCATTCCTCTTCCCTAACACTTGCTCAAACACCATCTGATGCATCTTGTCCTGACCTGTGAGCTCCATAGAAAATGAGGAAAGCCATGTGAAACGAGAGAAAAGCCTTTGCAACCTTCCTCCCAACTGTGCACCAGTGTTAGAGTGTGAGGGTTCAGGAAACTCACAGTTTAGATGGGACATCTCCAATCCATTGCCATTCCCCTTTGCTTCCATTATATTTAAATCCAATCCAGTATCTGTTTGCAGTAACCTGGGACTGTAAGAACTTCTGTAAAGAAAAAAAAAAAAAAAACATGTATTGTGATAAAATGTCTGTCTGTTTGGTTGAAAAGAACAGGGTAACAGCTCTCAGCTATTCTTACATCAGTTCTCTGCTGTCCTGTCCTCCAGCCCTTCAGTCTCTCCAAGTTCATTTTTAAAGTGATTTCCCACTAGTAGCTCATTTATGTAAAAACTGATGTCAGTTACCTAAGTTGTTTAAAATGAAAACTTCAGGTGGCCAGAGATACTGGATTCCTGAAATGATTTGTGACTGTGTTTCTCAGAGAAAATCTCACTGTGTAACCAAGACTGATCTTTAACTCAAAATCTCACTGCCTAAGACCCCAAAATGCACATTGCCTACCTGGTTCCTTAAGCAAGACTGACACTTTATGAAATTATTCAAATACACATTTCAGATAACTACAGAAGCTTGTGGGAAGTCTTTAACTTTAGTGACCCCCCCTGTCTAAAAAAACAAATTAATCCAGATGATAAGTCCAAGTCCTCTGTGAAAAGTGATGCCTTATCCTCCATGTTCCAGCAATGAAGCCATGATGTTATTTAGTTCCAAAAGTGAGAGAACTTGTGGAAGGGGGAGATATTTGGAACTAATTACACTCATATGTCTTACATGTGACATACAAGTGGAATGATTACTAATAAAATTACTGAATATATTTTAGGATACGAGTTTAAATTTAACTGTTTACTGTATCAAATGGAAAATTATAACATTACTTGACATTAAAATTTTATTTTATACTGTAATTATTCAGACGTGTATTAAATTGGTGAAGAAATTGTGCATCATATTCTAAATGACAAAGTTTCAAGCTGATGACTCAACAATTTCTCTAGAAAAACACCCTGTATGTATTTGAAGAGATTTCTTTAGTGACAAATAAAGTTAAAGTCAGGATCCTGGCCACTCATCTCTTTTTAAATATTCATTTCTAAAGATAGATTTTTTAATGAAACATAAGAATATTAGGAAGTAAATATTATGGGCATTCAGTGAAAATCAACATGAGACTAACAGGAAACCTGTTAATTCCACGGTTCTCATATAATTTCCATTTTACAGATTGGCCCAGAGGTCAGTTACTCTCTCTATTGTCTTCCAATTACTCATCTCAGGCAGTCTCTTGTTTGTGTTCCAAAGAACAAACCCTAAACTGTGGCCTCTCTGGGTGTATTTGACACTCTATGGAGATAAATAACTGTCGGTCACGTGATGTGCTACACCAGAGGGCTAAACTTATTCTGGTAAAACATGCTTCTCTGCAGGATTCTCTTGCAGATTCCTGCAAAAGAGAGGAGATTGCAAAGACAGGACTGTCTTCTTAGTAATGAGTCTCCTCATAACAGATCTTGATCCTGAAACTAAATAGGGAGCAGCAGGAAGGGATGGACTGGGAAACTCTTACTGCATGATTTTTGCTGGCATTAAAGGAAAACCACATTCAAGTGCTGAAGGACTCTTTTTTTTTTTCAAAACACGTGGGATCAGTATCTCACTATCCAAGGGTTAGAGAAGGAGTCTAAAAGCAAAGAAGCAGTAAGAGTCTATGGTACCAGTTCATTATCATCATCTATCTTCAAAAGAGATAGGCTGCAGTCCTGGCAGATATGTTTACATGCATTCCATTGTTTATTTTCCATGATGGCATAATAACATTTTATGCCACAGCAGAACAAATGTCCTTCAACAGGTTTCCCTACAATAGATAAGGCAATGGTGAAAATTCTTATTTTCTGTTATTCTGTTATTAGAACTGTAGTGATATTTTGTATATGCTCTAACATATAAAGCTTGTCTTAAGATCAGAGGGCAGAGCCAGCCATAGTTAGCCATAGAGGCCAGGCAGTGGTAGCACACAACTTGAATCCTAGAACTCAGAAGGCAGAGGCAGATAGATCTTTGTGAGTTCAAGGCTAGTCTGGACTACATGAGATTAATCCAGTCTTCTTAAAAGAGAAGCAGAGCCAGGCAGAGGCCGTTCACAGCTTTAATCCTAGTACTTTGGAGTCACAAGCCTTTAATCCCATTAATCCAGTCTTCTTAAAAGAGAAATAGAGTCAGGCAGTGACGACTCATACTTTTAATCCCAGTAATTGGGAGTTGCATGGCTTTAATCCCAGGACAAGGAAGGTTGAGACAAAAAGTGATATGGCTGGGTAGAGAAAGGAATATAAGGTGGGTGGAAACAGGATTCAGGGGCATTCAGTCTGAGGATTTATCAAAACAGGAACTTCCCCTTTTGGCTGAGGAGTTGGCGAGGTGAGAAGTAGCTATGACTTGTTTCCTCTGATCTTTAAGCATTTACCCCAATATCTGGCCCTGGGTTTTTATTATAAGACCTATTACAATTTGTGATATAGAAGAATGTATTTGTTACACATCTATAACTAACTAAAACCTCATGGCTCTCAAAAATTGAGATACTAGAATGCTGAGAGACCCCTACATACCCATGTTCTATGCAGCACTTATTATAACAGAGATATGGATAAAATGTAAGTGTTCATTATGAATGAATCAATAGAGAAAATGTAGCATATACACACAAAGGAATATTATTTATCCTTGACAGGGAAGAAATCCAACCGGTCATGATGAATTATGCCTGCCTATAAACCCAGCAATCCATAGGCTGAGGCACAAGGTTCATCTCTAGTTTGAGGTCAGCCTAGGTTAAGCAGTGAATTCCAGGCCAGCCTTGGCTATAAGATGAGTTCCAAGGCAGCCTGGGCTACAGAATGAAAACATTGTCACATCTAACCTCCCCAAAGAGAAATCCTGACCTAAATGACCAACTGTATAGTAAGAGTCTCCCAGGTGACTCCTGACTGCTGCTCACTCAATGTCAGGACTAAGTGTCCTGTTATGAGCCAATTCATTACTAATGAGACAGCAGAGTCTTTGCAATAAATTCCATTTCTTAGAAGTCTACAAGAAAGTCTGTCAGAGAAGCATGGATGAATTTGAAGATAGAATGTGAAATGAAACAAAGCAGAGCCAGGACCATACTTTTTTATTTTACCCAGATGATGTTTATAGCACAGCCCAGTTCTAAGAAGCAGAGGTTTGTAAGATCCCAGGGGTTGGAGGGAGGGGAAATGAGCACTTGCTGCTCAGAGGCAGTTACATGGATGATGCAATGCTAGGTCTGCAGTGATGCACTCTGCCCACAGTGGCCCACATGCTACTGTACACATGCAGCAGTGCTGTGCTCTATGGTAGATGCTCTTACCTTAATAGATATAAGAGACAAACAAGGAAGCTTTTGATGGTGATTTCCTGTTCTCCTGCCTTCAAGGGTACACCCATATGCCCAAAGTATCAAATTTGAATACATTAAAATATGTGTAGTTTACATAGCTACGGCCTCTCAATAAGATGTATTTGTTTGGCCTGTGCTGAGGACCCCCTTTCTCTATTAACAAACTTTTATCCCCAACCCTTGTTTTTCTGAGAAGAGGTATCATCACTCTTTAGTTCAGGCTGGCTTGGAATTTGCTGGTCACCTAGACTGTCCTCAAATTTGCCATCCTCCTGCCTCAGTGTTCTAATCACAAGCATTGCAGAATCATGCTACCACTTAGAGATGATAGTTAGTTTATTCTAAAATAATAATATAAAACACTTTTGATGAATCTGGAATGCTTCAATGACTATATTTGGATTTTATCATTTTCTCTGTCACATATTTTAAAATTTACCAGTTTTAAAGATAATATTAGTCCTTGAACAATGGAGATTGATAACCCCTGCTATCATGCACAGTGAGATCATATTCAAGAGTTCTTTGTGAACATTAACTTTTAAAAAAATACTTAATAATGAATGATAAACTGTGTCAATTACTGTTAACCAGCCACGATGCAAGGAAAGACAGGTTTCCTTGAAACACTTGATATTTTCATCTCTGTGTCATTCAGTGACAGAGATTCACCAGTGTGGGCACCATGGTGAAGCTCCCATGTGTGCTGCAGTGAGCTTCACTATGGTCAGAAACGGGCTAGCTCTCTGATACCGAGGCAGAAGGAAATCACACACACACACACACACACACACACACACA
Source organism: Peromyscus leucopus (assembly GCF_004664715.2). Classification (NCBI taxonomy): domain Eukaryota; kingdom Metazoa; phylum Chordata; class Mammalia; order Rodentia; family Cricetidae; genus Peromyscus; species Peromyscus leucopus. Next base: position 141,089,571 of record NC_051065.1, read on the forward strand.
CACACACACACTACTTTTATGACTACATCCAGGTAAATGCTTTAAGTCCATTTCACCCTAAGAATTTGGTAAATACTTTCTTACAGGAAACTTCCACATTCTGTCAAAAAAAAAAAAAAAAAAAAAAAAAAAAAACAGTGGGGACTTAGATATGACCTCTCATGAAAACAATCTAAGTTCTCAGCTGTGCTGACTGAGCTTCCATTCCCTGGGAGCCGTGGAGACAGGATGGCCACTGAGTTCTAGAAACTAAGATTTTCCTAAACCACACAGGGATTTCCAAGGTTCTAGGCTCGTCCATGAGACAAGGAAACCCCACCCATTAACTCAGGGATCACCAGCATAGTTAGATGATAACTGGACTTCAAATCTTCTGGAGAAGAATCAATACAGAATAATGCAATTCTTTATTCAAGATTCCCTTCTTACCTGTGTGCTGTACGCAATCTAAAATGACCTTAGTTTTCCCACAGTGTCTGTTCTGTTTTCTGTTGAAGGAGTCTGGTTCCTTCTGATGTTTGAGATCATCACACTCTCTAGATTTATTTCTCAGTAATTCTTCCTTTAAGTAGTTGTCATTTTGCAGGATGTGATAATTTTGAGTAAGGTTGTTTAGAGTTTTTTGCAGTTCATATTTTTCTTGACTATACTGAAAAACTAAAATTAGTAGCAGACATAACACAAAAAATGCCCATAAGGAGTAAATATCAAATTTATGATTAGAGAAAAATGTTTCACATTGACAACCAACATATATCATCATTTTAATTGCTATTTTAACACTAAAAGTAATTCTTCAATTAATGCATTATAAAAATGGAAACATGAATTTTCCCCTATTGGCAACTTCAGTGTAAAGTAGGTGAAACAGTTACATAATATCATGGTGGAAGCACCATATGTTCTGATTAATTCATTGTTTTCACAGCACAAAACTAACAAATAAATACTTAAGTAAAATGTTCAGAGAAACCTAACACAACATGAAAATTTGAACCAAGAAGTAATATCACAGTTATCATTGGAGCAGATGGACTACCCACAGGAGGACAGACAACAATATGCAGATATACAGCTATGGTGGAGCCTGGCCCATCAGTGTTTTTCTCTAAAGACGTGATGACATCAAATGAAAGATAAAGATGAAGCTCCAGACCTTCTACTTCTGTGTACAGATTCAGTCTTTTCACTAAATCATGTCCTCAATATGGGCTGGGGGAAAGTCCACAAAATGATATAATTTATTTGGGACAGCTGTTTCTTAGAGCATGTATATATCAGATTCATAATCACCTGAGTTCCCAAAGCAGAATATCACCAACACATCTATTATCAGAAGGAACATGATCATGAGTAGGACAGAATAAGGCAGTCCAAGGCAGCCCCCGTCACTGTAACGTCCAAGAGTTCAGGGGTCCAGATAAAACAAAAAAACTTACAAATTCCCGAACACCTGGAATGTCACTTGGTGACAAAGTAATGGACAAACTGGTGTCTGTTGGCATTACCTAGGCAAATGATGTATTTTTATTACTCACTGTATATCAGCCACACTGAGATGGCCATCATCAGAAGTAAGCAAAGGATCCCGAGAGCCACTGCAATGAGATGTAAGGAGAATGAGCACTCCTAAAGACTTCAAAATCATCACCAGGACCATCCCAGGGTCCACCACTAGCCATGACCTGGGGCACCATATGAAACAAAGAGATGGTACCTCTAATGTTTTAAGTAAAATTCCAGAATACAAACCAACTCCTATACCTAAGGTTTGGGCAACATTTTTGAAGAGAGGATGAAAAGATTGTAAACTACAGAGACTCAGGACATCTTCTCCAAGAGAAGGAAGCTGTACCAGGCAATCTCAAGAATATCATAGCCTAGAGCTGGGCGGTGGTGGCGCACGCCTGTAATCCCAGCACTTGGAAGGCAGAGGCAGGCGGATCTCTGTGAGTTCGAGGCCAGCCTGGGCTACAGAGTGAGTTCCAGGAAAGGCACAAAGCTACACAGAGAAACCCTGTCTTTAAAAATCAAAAAAAAAAAAGAATATCATAGCCTAAGAAAGACACACCCAACCACAACACCAGAGGACATGCCAATATGGACAGGGGATCTCCACACGACCCCACTCCTGGATGATGAACTATGGGCACCTGATGACAGCTGACAGAGAAAACAAGTCTCTCCTAGGGATGAGCCCATAGTGAATATCTATACAAAATGGTCAGCTCTAAAACGTATGCATGTAAACAATGCTAAATGGAATCACAGATTGCCTTTATAAACACATGCAAACATGTAACTAATAATTAAAGGAAAAGGAAACAATACAGACAAGACATTAAAGGAGGAGAATTAGCAGTTACTGGAAGGGGAGCAGGGTTAAAGGGGAACAGGATAGGATAATAATGGATTAAAGATGATCAGTAAATTATATGCTTATACAAAAGTCATAATGAAGCCCATTATTTTATATAATTAATAAATTATAATAAACCATAAAAAGAAAACTTTAAGCTTTAAATTTCTGAATGACAAACACTCATCTGTTTATAGCCAATGTATAGAAGCAGTTCTTTAGAACTTCAGAAATTTTTGCCCCTTCATCCTTGAACTCTCAATCTTCTTGACTCAGCCTCACAGGCAGCTAGAATGACAGTCTCAAGCTGCCTCATCCAGGTGCACACAGTTTCAAAAGTTCATCTTACAAAGCACTGAGGCATAAGCAAGATGCATGTAGGAAACTCCAAACTGTAATTAGCAGTCCACAAAGACATTTCAACTCAGTATGAAGAGGAAGGAAAGATCAAACAATGGGCTTGAGAAACTGGGAGCCACTAGGAATATTCTGAACTCTATAAGGGTCTATCCTTGAAGACTTCCTAGGAGTCAGATCTTTTCTTGTCTAGCAATTCTGTTTTTCTCAAGAAAATAAGTTATTTATCCTTGTGATTTGAAGTCTTGCGTTCTAGGGTCCCACATCTCATTATTACCACACTAATGTAGCACAAGTCTTCAGTTTAGAGTTTAAATATAACAATATTTGAAGGGGAATAAAAATAGAGGGTGGAGGATTTATACCTCCCCTTCTAACCTGACTGTTGTTGCTGATGATTGGCATTTAAATTTGATGAAACACTTGGCATACCTTGTTTTAGTAGAGATTTGTTTTTATCACATACTTTTAATTTCTTTAAGATTTCCGTTAGAAAATCAGTGTTTCTTCAGATTGTAGTTTCTCCTTTCTTGTGGCCTCACATTTTTAACCATATTTTGATAAAAACAACTGAATCTTGGTTTCTCGGATTTATTAAAATGTATTCAAGGCAGACAAGGTGGCCCACAACTGTAATCTCAGAACGTCAGATGCCGAGCCAGGAGAATCGAAGATTCTGGGCCACCCTTTGCTACATAGCACAGTCAAGATTAATCGTGGCTACTTGAGACTCTGGCTCAAAACAACAACAATAAAACAAAAAAACAAAACAAAACAAAACAAAACAAACAAAAAACAAAAAAACAAAAAAATTTTTAAAATAAACTAACACAAAGCAAAATAAATTATTGACTTTTCCAAGTATCATGGGCTATTTTTAAACAAGTTTTAACTCTTCACTTCTTTCCCCTGTGATCACCTACTACCAGCTGACCATCAGCAGTAAAGGTAGGACCATCTTCAATGTCTGGTGTGTACAGTGAGTCGGAGGAGAACATTCACCTTTGTGTCCAACCTCTCTGGGACCGTGAATCTCATCAGGCCTGATTGGATTCTGTGACTCCGAGGAAAACTCAAAAACTCTTGAGTTTAAATAAATCACCTTCTGATTGCTCATCTTGAAAAGAAGCAATGAGGTTTAAATTAAAACCTTGCCTTGGGATGATATCTAGGTAAAGAAAAAATTAAAATGTTCAAGTTTATAATATTCTAGAATTTGATGCTGTGGTAGTGTAGAAGTTTATTAACTCCTTTAAAGATCTGAACTCTCCAAAGAGTATGGACAGTAGCTGACTTCCACAAGATATGAAAAACCTTTTTAACTTGTGGTCACATCAATGATTGTTAAGAGGTATGGGAAAACAGTTTCAATTGCCGAATAAAGGATTGGGTAGTCACATGGCCGTAAGAATACTTGACAAAACTGGTGCCACCTTAGTAACTAACATGATTTAAAACTATCATTAATATGTCAAAAATTCAAAACTTGCTTAAAACTAAATCTGTTGGCTTTTAAAGCATTTGTAAATGTTGTGATACACACATAGATATAAAATGATCTTGTTGTCTTTTGACCACATTTACAAAGTGTATGCCAGAAACAATGTCCAAAGGATTATATGAAAGGAATACTACAAGAAATTAAAATTCCGGATTCCAGATGTGATAATAAAAGTCTCCTGAGTAAAAGCCAAAACACCTATATTCATAATCACAAATGATCCCATGGACATGAACATTCCACACAGAACAGTATAGTGTATGATGTTACTCAAGGACCCTATATAAAAATAAAATTTCTACAGTGCTACATGCCTTTTGTCCCAACACTCAGGAGTCAGAGGAAGGAGGGTCTTTAAGGCCAGAACATCTAGTTATCAAATTTCCAAATCGCCAGGAATACAGAGAGTGATTCTCTCAAAAAAAAAAAAAAAAAAAAAAAAAAAAAAAAAAAAATAGAAAAAAAAGAATGAAAATTTGTCACTAGGCATCATAAATACTCATAAATTATTCATTCTTAGGATACAAATTATTAAATCATAAGTACTTATGATTTACCTTGCTTATTCCATTAAATATTATTTAAAGGGGCAACAAATAAACAGGTAATATTTAAAAATTGTTGATGGGCTCAATTCATTTCTAGTACATCTAACACATTTTAATTGAAATTTTCTAAACTCATTTACAATTTCCTTAATTCTCTAAAAATAAAATGATTTCCTATTATAAAATTCTGCAAAGTGCGTAAGAAAGTATATAAACCACTTGAGCTAATTACAAAGTAATTAATTCTACTGATCACTCTTTTTAGATCACACACAACAAAAATCATAACACATAAGAGAAGATACCTTTCTTGAAGATTAACTCAAATGTTTACAGGCAGACTTAACACAGTGCTAATATTATCAATTGTTCTTATATATGTTATATGACTTTTGTGTAGGCCATTTGTAACTGAATGGGATTTCTCTTGAATAAGTAAATCATATGATAGAGATATCTGAAGGAATCGAAGTAGCTGTTACCTATTCCCCAGTCAGGTGGTGATGCAGGTGGAGGGAACAGAGGAAGAGGAACAAGCTGTCCTTTGCAGCTCTGTATCCTGTCAGAGGCTCCAAATGAAACAAGGAAGAGTGTGTCTTCTGCATGATACTTCAGCTCTTAAAGTTCTGCCCCTCTGCTTTACCAAAGTGAGAAGAGGAAATTGTATGTTGAGAGCTGATACTGAAAGATAGGAAATGTGAGCTATGCATTCCTGCATATGAAATGATCCCACTTCACACGCAGCAGAATCTTGTCTGTAATCAGTATTTGATGACTCAAAGGATGAAGAAAAATACACTTTGAGAAAACCCGGCCAGGATCTTCAGCTAAAATGTAATCTAATTAGAAGAAGCCATTGGTTAGAAGAGATGAACAGCTCTGTATAACAGGAGGGTGTATGGAACAAATGGGATGACGAAGTTCTTCAGTTCCAAATTTTAATAATTTTCAGAAATTTTGTCTTACATTAATATTGCAGAGGAATATTTTTGTTTTTGAATTGTGTATATTGAAAGTAAATGTATATTAGGAATGCCATAAGTTAGTCACATTCCCATTGTGATTTTTTTTTGTGTGTGTATTGAGCTACCTTTTAACCCACATAAAATGTTTACAAGGAAAGTTGATGTCTTTCCACATTAGGTGGTTTCATTGCTGTCATTTCTATGAGGCTGGGCAATCAAACCCAAGGTCTTGCTCATGCCCTTTAAGAAGAGATGGACCATGAGCTACATGCTCATCCTTTGAGGGTTTGTTTGTTTGTTTGTTTGGTTGGTTAGTTTGGATTTTTGGTTTTGTTTCAGACAGGGTCATGATTTATAACTAATAGTGGCTGGAAACTCACTATGTACCCCAGGCTGAATTCAAACTCACGGTTCTCCTGTCTCATCATCCTTCATTCTATGTAACAGATATACATTATTGAAACATTTTACTCTCTCTCTCTCTCTCTCTCTCTCTCTCTCTCTCTCTCTCTCTCTCTCTCTCTCTCTCTGTGTGTGTGTGTGTGTGTGTGTGTGTGATGTGTACAATGGCTTCAATGTGGCTTATATAAGCAAAAACTTACATGCAGCAAAGCATGGCAACATACTGCTGCAATCTCAGAAAGCGGGGCAGGAGAATACTCCAAAGTACAAGGACAGCTTGGTCTACTACCTATTGAATTCCAGACCACCTAGAGATATTAAGTGAGACCTTGTCTATAAAACACCCCTTCCCTCTGACAGCAGGTGTCAAAAGGCAAATCCATCCATCCCGTTCATTGTTCTACACATGCCTCCCTGCACTCTCCCCTTTCACTTGGTGTCATGGGTTGGGAAATGTTAGCCCTCAGCCCAAATGATGACACTTGACCATGACATTTCCAATCTTAATTTTGAACCTTAAGTCTGAACTCAAACAAGCCTCTTTTTGTTATAAGTTACCCAGGCTATTGCTCTGTTCTAGCAACTTAAATGAACCAGCCTGCAGAGTGAGCTAGGATCTCATTCCCACCATGTTATCGTGCGGTGGTTAATGTTACTGACTTGACAGGAACAAGCACAGGCAAGCCTTGGACACACCTGTCAGAGATTATCTAGGTTAGATTGTGCCTGAACACGACAGTGAGGGATTATCTTTGCTAGGTAAATAGAGGTGAGAAGATCCATCCACTGTATATGGTGCCATTTTCCTAAGCTGGGATCCCACAGTGTATAAATGAAGAGAGCAAGCTGAATACAAATGCTCATTAATCACTCTGTTTCTTTCTACTGATGAAATGTGACCAGCTACCTCAAGTTCCAGCTATAGTGACTTCTCTTCCATGAAGGACTATGAGCTAAAATAAACACTTCATTCCCTATGCTGGTTTGTCTATGTTTTTCATTCCAAAAGCCTTAAGACACTGGGAGGGCAGGTGTTTTGTTTTGTTTTGTTTTGTTTTAGAACAGAGACTATTAGTGAAACTGAGGTCCTGTGAAATCCACAGCAGTGAGAAACTGCTGTTTTAGAAAACACCACTGATGACCTTAGGTCTGGGAGTCACATCAAACTGTTCACAGGAGGGTTAATGCTATTGAGACATTTTTCTGATTTCCATCCTTGATGGGAGGCTGTCGTCCTCACATTGAGCAAGTGCAGAGCACATGCGCATGTCTGAGTGTTGTTTGTCTCCTCTTTCTCAAAGTCTTAGTACATGCTCCAAATCCTTTCCTTCCTGTCTGTGACAGCAGAGTGGACGACAGGTGTGGTGCCAGCAGTGTGCACGACAGACAAGGACAATAAAGTGAACACAAACTAAATACAAGGTGGAGACAGAATCGTAACAATTTTTCAGCTTTAGAAAGAGAATCTTAGCAGTAACTGGAGCGCTAAATAAAGCAGCAGCTGCAGGTTCTGTCTTCTGGTTATTACATAGCTCTGAGCTTCTGATAAAGAGAAGCCTTCAAATGAAAATAAATACATTAGTAGATAGAGTCTCTTCATAACTAATTGATTGACACAGTGCAGTTATTTTAGCAAAGTGCAGAAAAAAAATGGGGTGAGTATGAAACTCATCACAACCAGCTAAAAAACAGAAAGGTGAGAAATATGAAAAATGTTTTCCATTCTCTTAAATCTTTTCTTCTAATTTCACTCTGTGCAAAACCACACAACAGATAAACATAATTATATATTCCAATATATACTGATGCCCCAGGCTCCTTACTGCATGAGCCGCTTTTATTTGGGAAACCACATCATGTGCCCACTCTCCTGTGGTAAGACAGCTACCAGGAAGCTGTGTACATCAGTGCAGTCACACCTCCAGACCTCTGGTCACACCCTCAGTCCTCAGCAGTGGCTTTATCATTTCACATCTGCAAGCTGCCCTTCCTGCCCAAGGTGAGGAAGAGCTAACAGCCCATGGAAAAGCTTGGCGTGAATCGCTTCACTAGGAGGAACTGCCATTCTGACTTCATGGTAATTTTCTTTACATGTCAAATGTTGAGAACACTAAACATCACGGTTCTTAAAGCAAGAAAAGAAAAAAAAAAACAACCCTCTATTTTGAGATTTCCTGTGCTCATAACCACCCCATGTGTCCTGGCATTTATCACAGTTGTTCTAATACTCGGCATTATCGTGACTATCCCAACAGTGCCAGAAGTACTGAGAGAAAAAACAAACAAACAAACAAACAAACAAAACAAATGTACAAACAAACAAAAAACCAACAACAATGTTTTGGGAACTCATTAAAAGTAACTAAAGGGCCTCAAAAAAGTTTCTGATGGATATCTGGGCTCTTCCATATTGGAAAATGAAATCCATAACTAAACTTTTTGCCTCTTCAGTCCCTGTTCACTCACTATATCATAGTCCAGAGAAGAGACTCTATGTAGCTCTCCAATTCTACTAAGTCCTCTATGGAGTGTGCTGGTTGAACTCTTCCTTCTCAGAGCATCCTTTCTTCTAAATTTATTTATTTTTCCTTACACGTGGTCTGAAATAGTACAGGAAGACCTAGAACTGACTACGTAGCTGAGACAGGCCTGGACTGGTGATTCTCCTCTCTCCATTTTGTGAGTTCTGGGATTACAGTGTGAGCCACGGGTTCCAGCCCTCACATCATTCTTTTACTTTGTGTATTTTTTATTTTGTTGTGATGTTTTATCCTAGCTTGTTATCCAGTAAGCCTAGGAATTCATCTATTGAAACAATCAAATGGATTTGTGGTTCAACTTATACCTTAGTCCTTTATAACAACTCTCATATATTTTAAGTAAAGACACAGGTTTCTAATAGTTGGATATGCAAATAATATTAGCTATTGTTCATATTCCTGATAAAAATGTTCACATAGTGGACTGGAGAGTTACCTAAGCAGGTAAGAGCACTGGCTTCTCTTACAGAAGACCCAGTTTTGATTCCCAGCACCCACACAGGGCCTAAGAACTATGTGTATATCCATTCCAGGGTTTCTTCTCTCATCTCCAGGAGGTACCAAGCTCACATCTGGTACACAGACATACATGCAGGCAAAACATCAATACATATAAAACAAAAAAAATTTAAAACTGTTCACATACAGCCCAGCTTGACACTGATGAAATACTTTCTTGTCCTCTTCACTGAACACAGAGGCCAGAACCTGGAACGTTAGAAGAAAACCAAGTGAGTTAGAGATTATGGGAGAGCCTGGTGAACAGACCATTTCCACCAGTCTTTCTCGTTGTTCTCTGGTTGCACTGGGTGCACAGTGGTAATGTGCTCAAGACTGTATGTGAGAAGATGTGGTTGGGAGCATAGTGAAGAAACATCCTAAGGGATCTACTGAAAATCCAAACAAAAATCCTGAAAATAATGAGTAATTTGTCAAGGTGGAACCATAGGAGGCAGGTTGAAAAGAAGAACATTAATTTTAGTTTTATAAATTAGCAGATAACATAAAAAATTAAATGATAAAATATCATTAAAATTATCAGTATTTTGTAAGTCATATGTCAAAATACTGGGAGAAATGAAGAACTAACCAAACAGTGAATGAAAACATAGTAATGAGTTCAAACAGTACCTTAGGATAAGGATACTAGCTACCATGGTATCAATATAGTGCATTCCCCTGAGGCATTGTTGAAGGGATTTTGAAAGTGAAGGGAGGTGGAATAGACAAGACAGACTGACAAATATTGAACATGGAGGACAGGTGCATTTCCCAGTAAGGGTGCTAGAAATGTAAACGGGGACCATGTCATTGCACATGTGGACACCTCCACTGAGGACAAAACAGAGAATTCCCACAGTAGACCCCACAGAGTAATTGTCACATTAAACTCTTCTCAAAAATATTAACTTGAGGAGGCTGAAGAGATGACTAAGCAGTTAAGGCTATGGAAACTGCATTTTTCACTCTAGTTATTGTGAACCCAAGCTGTCTCTGTCCATTCATCTATTGGTGGACATGTAGTTTGTTCTTATTGCTGGCTATTATGAGTAGACTAGCAATGATTATGGTGGATCAATTGTTTGTATTGTGGATTTACAATCCTTTAGGTATGTGCCCAGGAGTGGTACAGCTGGATCTTGAGGTAAATTGATTCCCATCTTCCTGAGGAACTGCCACACGGATTTCCACAGTGGCTGAACAAGTTTGCACTCCCATCAGCAATGGAGAAGAGTTCCTCTTATATCACATCCTCACCACCATAAGCTGTTATTTTATTGACCTTGACAATTCTGACTGATGTAAGATAAAAATCTCTAAGTAGTTTTGATTTCTATTTCTTGGTTTTGTTTTTGTATTGGATTTTATTTGTTTTTTGAAGAAGAACTTAAGGTTGGGTGGGTAGGAGGGGAGAAGATCTGGAAGGACATGAGGGAGAATAATATGACCAAAATATATTTCAATTTAAGAATTGTTTTAAATGACAAAAATACAATAAATGACATTAAAACCAAATGATATTTTACTTTTAGAAAGATGTTTAACATTTCAAGTGCTTATCAGCCATTTGTTTCCTCTTTTGAGAATTCTTTGTTTAGAACTGTACTCCACTTTTAATTGGGTTGGGTTTTTTTTTTGTATTTATTCTTTTTTTCTTTTTCTTTATTAAGAGATTTTTCTATTCATTTTACATTCCAACCACAGATTCCCCTGTCCTCCCTCTTCCCACCCCCCCAGCCTTCCACCCTAACCCACCCCTCCATTCTCACCTCCTCAAAGGCAAGTTCTCTCATGGGGAGTTGGCAGAGTCTTGTACATTCAGCTGAGGCAGGTCCAAGCCCCTCCCCCTGCACCAAAGCTTCGCAAATTGTCTCATCATAGGCACTAGGCTCCAAAAAGCCTGCTCATGTACTAGGGACAGGTCCCGTTCCCACTGCCTGGGCCCCCCCTAAACAGTTCAAGCTAAACAACTGTCTTGCTTATCCAGAGGACCTAGTCCAGTACCATAGGGGCTCCTCAGCTATTGGTCTGGGAGTGGATAATTGAGGGCAAGGTACAGGGAATGAGAGCTTAGGGGAGCAGGAGGTGAGATGGAAGAGGAATGGAGTGGGAGAACAAAGAAAGAGATACTATGATAAATGAAGACACCATGGGATTAGGGAGAAGCAGAGTGCTAGGGAGGTTCCCAGGAATTCACAAGGATGACTCCACCATAGATCACTGACAATAGTTGAGAGAGTCCTGAGATGGCCTGCTCTCATGATGGAATGACTGAATACTCTAACTGTCATCATAGAACCCTCATCCAGTGACCTATAGAAGCAGATGCAGAGATCCACAGTTGGGTCTCAGGTGGAGCTCCAGGAGTCCAATCGATGAGAGAGAGGAGGGATTCTATGAGCAAGGGACATCAAGACCATGATGGGAAAAATTACACAGACAACTAGTCAACTAGTGGAAACACATGTACTGTGGACCAATAGCTCAGGAGCCCCCATGGTACCGGACAAGGCACTCTGGATAGGTGAGACAGTTGTTTAGCTTAAACTGTTTAGGGGGCCCCCAGGCAGTGGGATTGGAACCAGTTCCTAGTGCATGAGCTAGCTTTTTGGAGCCTAGGTGAGACAATTCGCACAGCCTTGGTGCATGGAGGAGGGGCTTGGACCTGCCTCAACTGAATGTACCAGGCTCTGCTGACTCCCCATGGGAAACCTTGCCTTGGAGCAGGTGGGAATGCAGGGTGGGAGGAGGGAGGACATGGGAATCTGTGGTTGATATGTAAAATGAATAGAAAATCTCCTAACAAAAAGAAAAATAAATAAAAATAAAGGCTACTCACAGACATCTTTGAGGTGATTGTAGGTCTAGGTCCCAGTTTCTGAGTTTGTCTTTGTTAGATGGGCATTTTGTTCCTTGGTTTCTGTTTCTGTTTTTGGTCTTGTCATTTTTGTTTTCTGGATTTCTGGTGGCCTGTGAGACCTCTGATTTAATAAGGAGTCTCTGTCTAAGTTGGGAGCTAGCCTTCTGGTGCCTAGGGTTCCCTTTGGTGCAGCATTGGGTGGAGGAGTCTCTGTTCTGACTAGTGCAGCCTGGTTTTCTGACTGGTTTTGGGGATGAGGGAGCTTTCGCTGCCTCGTGTTGGGAATGGTTGTGAAGCCTAATTCGGCGCGTGGTTCAGTGGATTGTCGTGGTGTCTTGAGTGGGGCGTGTGTGGTGGATGGTTGTGTCCTGGTGAAGGGAGAGCTCGTGATTCTTATGTCTACACTGCAGCAGGTGCGTGAATCTTCCTTTGAGATAGGAGGCAGGTGCTCCAACAAGCAAGCTGTGCTGAAGGAAGATCGGGAGGGAGTAGCGACCTTCAGGAACAGAATCTGCGGATAGTGGTTTGGGCAGTTCAGCTGGCAAGAAGTGGTGTGAGCTCATCAGTCCGCAACGGTACCTCTATACCCTGAGCCAATGAGTCTGCAAGGTATGTGTGAGGATTCACTAGGAATGTTTGAAGACAGAGGCGGGTTCACGAAGCTAAACAACTCAATGCCTCTGCAGGCTTCTGTAAA